>NC_048223.1:71429581-71438755 GCF_002007445.2 Ailuropoda melanoleuca | reverse complement strand
TCCCACTCCCCCTGCTTGTGTACCCTCTCTCGCTGGCTGTCTCTATCTCTGTCGAATAAATAAATAAAATCTTAAAAAAAAAAAATACATCATAGTGAACTCCTGCACAGTGAAATCACAAAGTGAAAAAAAATCGAATTTCATTTGAAAGGTCATAATACCGCTTGCACCAAAATGCATTTAGAGCAAAAAGAAAACAAATTCTGAATTTTATGTGTGTTGTGCCAATTTGTAATCTTGGTAGTATCCCCACTCCATCTAAGTAATGGGGAGAATCTTATAAAACACAGGTCTCTTTTTCTTTGTAATTTCAAAAAATATATCTTAAATATTTAAATGATGTTGTCACTTGTGAATGTATTTTGCCTTTACAGAACAATTTGTTTCTATTCCAGTTTGCAACAAGAAAGAAATGGGGGTTGACTGTATATGCATTGGTTTTTATAAGTTCACATGCTAGTGTCTACAAAACCAAATAGAAGAATTCAACACGTTAATTTATTTGCTTCAAAAAAGATTTGCTGAATGCCTTCCCTGGGCCTGGTGTTGTGTGTTGGATGCTGGAGATACACCAAGTGCTTGTCCTCAAGGCTTCTGGATGGAACATAAACCATTCTAACATGCTGATTAGCAAGTGGAATAGAGAGGACTCCATAGAGGAAAAGAGTCTCTTTTTTCCCCAATTGACATTTCTGTCTTATTCCTTTATTCATTCTTGTTCTTGCTCTCTCTTTTCCTTGAGTTATCAAGGAACTCCCTCAATACTTTTATGGTATGTATATTTTGGAGTCGTGTCTTCTGTGGCCTTTTTTGTACATATATTTTATCTTATATTAGACCATAACCTTCTTGAGCACATTTATGTGCTGTGACTAACCACATTTCTCTATGTCTCATGTTGTTTCACATGATCCCTTTCCCATAGTAAGCACTAATGAATGAATGACTACATGGGTGAATGAAGTAGTAAAGGGTATTTAGTATAGTCGGGAAGAAATTAAGAACTTTCATCCCAGGNGTAAAGTGTATTTAGTATAGTCGGGAAGAAATTAAGAACTTTCATCCCAGGATAACTGGGCTTTATGGGAACTACATGGCTAAGAAAATATGCTATAGTCTAATGATGTAAAGACCAGGACACTATGATTCCAGGATAGAGGTAGAGGGCTACAGTGAATTTTCAAAAATCCACACTAATGATGAGGCACATAGTACTGGGGTATAATGTTTAAGATCCTTCTTTATTTTTTATTTTATTTTAATTACTTAAACTTTTTATTATTAATTTTACCTTAAGATATAACTTATTGTTTTTACTATGTAAAATATTATTTATGAATTTGAAATACATAAAATTTTTAAACAATATTAATAAAATGATTCTTCTTAATTTGGTGATTTTCCTCCTATAAATTTCAGAATGTTTTATCTGTGCTTTGTCCTTTAATACCTCTCACACATGCATTTTTCAAACTCTTTAGTGCTCCCTAGAAACACAGCCCATGATCTCCAAGAGTTTGGTTCACCTGCCAGATTAGCTCTCCCAGTAATGATGGACTCTACTCAGGATTCTTCTGTGTTAATCTCTGTTTTATTTTTGTAGTGCCAGTGAAAAGTGATGTTTCTCTTTTACTAAGGCAAAGCAAAATGCCCCAAACTGTTTTCATTTACATGCAAATCTTTCTGCACAGCCGATGCCTGCTAAACTGGCACTGTTGCCAGGTAAAGTGATAGAACCCAAATTGAGACTATGACTCAAAGGCCCTACTGATCTCGATGCTGTGTTTCCAAATCTGTTTCTTCATACTGTTGTGCAATGAGGTGCAGTTGCTAATCAGTTTAAAAACAATCTCGTTGTTTTCCTCCCCGCTCCCCCATCTCCACCGGAANACCGCTCCCCTAATCTCCACCGGAAATTGTAGTTATAATAGTCCACTTAAGGATCTTATAATGATGATGCAGCAGCTGAAGTTTTTTAATATAGTTTGTATAAATCTGTGAAAGAGTGAAAATCACCCATTGCATTCAGCACTTCAAAACAGNCCCGCTCCCCCATCTCCACCGGAAATTGTAGTTATAATAGTCCACTTAAGGATCTTATAATGATGATGCAGCAGCTGATGTTTTTTAATATAGTTTGTATAAATCTGTGAAAGAGTGAAAATCACCCATTGCATTCAGCACTTCAAAACAGACAGCAAATGACAGTGTTCGGTACTGCTGCAGAAGTGACTGGGGAAAGAACTCTGTATCTGTGAATGACAGGGTATTGTAGTCTCACAGTGAGGTATTGTATGGGATTTCCCTCAACGCTGGCATTTCTATTTCGTTTTCTGTCATGATCTATGAAATCCTACCTGCTTTCCAACTGGTTTTTTACTCCCCACTAGCTTACTGGAGTTTTGACATTCTTCATAAAATAGGCTGTGCATTTCTGACATGCCCACTCTTGAGAACTTACCCTTCATTGGCAGGATTTTGATCTCCAGACTTTCTTAGGGGTTCTCATTCCTATCTAGAGGGCAGCACCTCAGGATTCCCTGAATCCTGGTATCTGTCTTCCAAACAGGCTTTCAAATGATGTGATCATTTACTTATTAGAAAAGAGTTTCTCTTCAACTTTATTTGAAATTAATTCAGGTTTTGGTTGAGATTATCTCCAAACTAAATGAGACAATATTCTATATACATCTGCTAAGTTGCATAAAAATCTTGCCCTTGGAGATTTAGTTCAAATAATACTGCCTTTATGAAAGCCCCTCAGATAATTTGATTCTGTAGAGATGAGCTCCTGCTATGAATTTCTTCAGAATTTAAGTATATGTAAGTAACAATATGCACCGTTTTTTCCATCCATCCGTCCATCCATCCATCCATCCGTCCATCATTTAGTATTCTTGGGATCCTGAATGAACAAAATCAATTCCTTGGCCTCACAAGCAAGCAGTGAAGTACTGTTTTTCCTAGGTGGGTAGAAGTGTGTGTAGGTTATGGTGGGAATGGAGAGAAAGATCTTCCTTTTCTCTTTATATAGGAAACATCATGTTTGAGATGGCCAGCTTGGTTTTATTTATATATTGCTATTATTTCATGTATATTAACATTATGAACTTTATAGAGAATAAAGATTTTTTAGAGGTTGTACATGCTTGTATATTAGTAAAATTTTGAAAATTCTTGTTAATGGAAAGACTGGCAGTGAACAGAACTACTTCTCACAAAGTTTACCTTTATATAGTTATGTTTGTAATGAAGATATAAGGTCTTCATTTTTTTTAAAGATTTTATTTATTTATTTATTTGACACAGAGAGAGACAGCCAGCGAGAGAGGGAACACAAGCAGGGGGAGTGGGAGAGGAAGAAGCTGGCTCCCAGTGGAGGAGCCTGATATGGGGCTCTATTCCAGAATACTGGGATCGTGCCCTGAGCCGAAGGCAGACGCTTAATGACTGAGCCACCCAGGTGCCCCAGATATAAGGTCTTCAGATAAGGATGAGCTAATAGATACTGTTAATCTAATTTATTATAAATAATTCCGTAATATAATTTAATAATTAATTATCAATATAGCATTAATGGTGAACTTATTACTTCAAATTTCTATATGACACAAAGATAGTAACTTTAATTTATTTTTAATTTTATTCATTTATTTAAGAGAGAAGGAGAGAGCATGCATGAGTGGTGGGGAGGGGCCAAGGGAGAGAATCTTTTAGCTGAGCTCAGATCCAGGCTTGGGGGCCCTATCTCACAACCTATGAGATCATGACCTGAGCTGAACTAAGCGTTGGAGGCTTAATCAACTGAACCACCTAGGTGTTCCAAGATAATAAACTTCAAAAAGCAGGTCCTGATAATACAGCTTTTATTATAATACAGTAAAACACTTCTTGTTGACATTTAAATAAAATTAACTTCTAACTTGAATTAACACATATGGATTATATGAGGAAGGGTTGACTATCATTAGAGTGATTGGACATAATGTTATAGGAGGGGAGTATCCAGCTCTTATCAGAGTTCACCAAAATTGTCTCACTTAATTTTAGTCTCTCTCTCTCTCTCTTTCACAGTTTCACCTAGCATTTACAGGCTGTCATTTTCTAGGTTCATTTTCTGTTACCTTACTTCATAGGCTGTAGTATGTCTGTCTTTAGCTTCTTAGTGATAATGAACAGACTAAATGGTTGTATCTTTGATCAGGGTTATGTGATCAACCACATATGTATGCAGATAATCTTTTCAACTATGGCTTTGATCACACTAATTAAAAATAAAGTACATAAAAGGAAAATGTGAAGTGCTATATCTTAATGGCCCACCTTGTTTCATTAATAATATAATGATTTGGTTTCAACTCAAGGTTCAAAGTAGATATCAAATGAAGTTAAAAATATCAAAATGTTTTAGGCCATATTTGGACAGTAAAGCTCAAGCATGAGGTTGCATAACAATCTTCCTTATTATTAGGATACCTCAGGGAATATGTTTTAGCTCCTTTTAACATGGCTGGATTTTCAGTGATACATGAGACACAACTATAAAATAATACAAGGGAATTTTATGTAAGAGTTTTTATTATTGTTTCCTTATTGTTAGGTCCTATACTTTATACTGCTAATCAATGACCAGAATGATATAAGATAAGTGATAAAGGAAAAGATGAACCTTAATTTACGGACATATACTCCAGATAGATTCTCTATGGGATACAGTCTTCTTTGTGAAAAAGTTTAATCTTATACCATTAGGGATAGTATTAAGAATTCATAATTTTGCATTCTGTTATTTATCTGTTATCAAAATATCAAGATTTGAAAGGAAAAACTGATTTGAATCTTGCAGAAACATATGACTAAGGTAATCTAATGT
The DNA here is from genome assembly GCF_002007445.2 of Ailuropoda melanoleuca. Classification (NCBI taxonomy): domain Eukaryota; kingdom Metazoa; phylum Chordata; class Mammalia; order Carnivora; family Ursidae; genus Ailuropoda; species Ailuropoda melanoleuca. Next base: position 71,433,882 of record NC_048223.1, on the reverse strand, counting down.
AAGGATTAGGAAATCTAAACTAAGATGTCAAAATGTTTTTTATAATTTTCTCATGGCTATTAAAGAAGAAGTTCTCCATTGAATGAAACTTTGAGTCGAATTTGTTTTTGTTTTTTTTAAATAAAACTCATGACCCTGAGATCAAGACCTGAGCTGAGATCAAGAATCAGACACTTGTAGGGCGCTTAGGTGGCTCACTCGTTAGGCGTCTGCCTTCAGCTCAGGGCATGATACCAGGGTGCTGGGATTGAGCCCTGCATCGGGCTGCCTGCTCTGCTGGGAGCCTGCTTCTTCCTCTCCAATTCCCCCTGCTTGTCTCTCTGTGTCAAATAAATAAATAAAATCTTAAAAAAAAAAAAGAAGAGTCAGACACTTGACCAACTGAGCTACCCAGGCACTCCAGAATTATAAATACATTTTTAAATTAATATACTCTTAATATCTGATTTTGTCTCCTCAGATTAATTTTAAAATCTATTAATGGGGTTCTGACATTACATGAGATAATATAAGCATATTATGTATAAGCATAGTATATTAAATATGTATAATTTAAATTATATAATTGCACACTTATATATAAGCATATTTTATGTATATAAGCGTAGTATATATGTTTGTGTACACACACACACACACACACACACACACACACACACTTGGTAATAGTGACTCTTTCCCAATAGGAGTATCTTGGGTATTTTCTTCCTATTACCCGTTCTCCCTAGTAAGTATTTGTGGAATTCTCACTTGAGACATAGAATTGTGTCAAACATTTGAGGATAATTCAAGTCACAATTGATATGAGCCTAGATGGCTCAGTTGGTTAAGCATCTGCCTTCAGCTCAGGTCATGATCCCAGGGTCCTGGGATTGAGCCTGCTCAGTAGGGAGCCTGCTTCTCCTCCCCCCTCCTCCACATGCTCTCTCTTTTGCTCTCTCTATCTCAAATAAATAAATAAAATATTTTTAAAAATTGGTAAACTTGAGACGAGTTACGAGTATAGATACAACGAAGGCTTTTGGTGTATGATATTTTGTGCTTATTTGTAAGGAAACCCTGAAGACTTTGATTTCACCCTCTTTGAGAAATTTTGTCAAAACAAGGCAACTCTTTTTTGAATTGGTACTGACTTTGGAAAATGATTATATTATCAACTGAATTTACCATGTCTGTCTCTCATCCTATAGGAGAACTGATTAGATTTTTCTTACCTTTTATTTTTATTCTTTTCTCATATGCTTTTTTTTTTTTAGTTTTAGCTTACATTTTATTAAAATATTTCTAGCTTTTGTAAGTAAATCAGAATCTTAAAAGTATGTAATGGGAACCATCCCAAATGCCTATGGGAAGAACTAAAGTATCTTGAATGACCTATTTGTTTATTTTCAATGCTTTTATAATTTTTTATTACAGGACATGAAATTGGGACACATACAAGTAGCAGCGCAGGAGCAAAGCTACACAGTTTCTTAAATAAATATACTAGGATCTTATTGGCGAACTGTAACCACTAGTAACTGAATAATGCAGGTTTTCTTAGCTTCTTCTGAAGGGGAATTTAAAACTATAAACTAAGACTGGAAAATTCTAGAAAATAAGAACATTTCACATATAATTCAGATGTACTTAAAATTCCAAGAACATTTTTGAAATGTGTTGTTGTAGACAGTGGAAGGTAACACAGTGGGATAGGGTCATTCTGTTTTAGGGATGGTGATGGCAGGAAAAATAAAACTACACTTTTTAGCATTGAGACAACATTTTCTAGATGGTAAACTCCCCATGAAAAAACATTGGGAAATTTATCGGATCTGTTTGTGACCATTATATTGATTGATTGTTCCTCACAGCTGTGGGCTTATAGTTGTGTCATGGTGCTGGGACTACATCTGAGGCCCTTTCTTTTTACTTGACGACATTAGCATCATGGTTTTGAAGAAAGGAAGACTCTTTCTGTAATCGATTAGATAGCTCCTGTGGGTATTTAAAGGGATTTGAAGTTTAAGAAATTTAATAATGCAGAAGTCTTTATACCAGCATGCTTAGTGGTCCCTTGATGACACTTGCCCCTCCTGATCCTGAGGCATTCGGCTGCTTTATTGTCAGAACACACAGGTGGCTTCTGTCAGAAGGCATGACTATCACCACAATACTTGCCTGGTTCAGCATTCAAATTACACTCTGCTCATGAGAATTTAATTAATATAGGAAGTTGATGGTTTCTCGTCACCAAAATCTGGTCAGTCTCTTGACACATAATATTATGGTCCATCCCCTGGACTACCCAGGTTAGAGTGGCTTCTCCCAGTTCCAGGGTTCGAGACCTGATCTTTAAGATCTCCTTTAGCACTCAATGTCTGAAATTTTCTTCTCTGTCTTGATGTAGAATAGATACTTTATCTTAAAAAAAAAAACCCACATATTTGGGAGGACAGCAGAGGCCCTTCCTGGGAATAATATGGTCCCACCTCATTCCTTCAGGAATTTCTTCTCCTGTGGATCATCTGAGCAATTCATAGACTCGGTGAGTCTCTAAGACGCCTGTGGAATAATTGAGAATTTGGGAGGAAAGAAAATGATTCTCAACTTCATGGTGCAGTAAATGCATTTCTAGGGACTGAAGCCTTGAGTGTAGCCCTTTTCCAAATCTGCTTGGGGGTTTAGGGTTTTCAACTTATGCCACGAGTGATATTGATTAAGCATTTTCTGCCTTGCCCATTAGCTCTCCCTTCTGCTCAGTGCAGTAGTGAAATCACAATTTGTGCCATGGAAATCACCAAGGCAATAAATCTAGTACTTATGACTTCAATGCATTATTGAGAAGAGAGCACAGATGGACTATAAGGGAGCAAGCAGTTGTTCAAACCAACTAATATCTTTGATAATTAATAAATGTAACAGGGGAAATGAACAGCAAAAGGAGTAACTGATCTAATTTTTAACTAAAATGCAGCATAAAAATTCTTTGATATGCAATTTTAGAAAAAATTCTCTCCACAGCTTTGAAAGAAAACCTTTTGGTTCCTTTGCTGACTGCAACCTCAATGACATTGTAATGGGAAGAGAATTAACATGCTCTATGTCATCTGTAGTCATTTTGGGTTTAGCTTAAATTTCTGCCCCATGTACCATAAGTATTCCTGCTTATTGAACACCAGCTAGGTTTCAGGAACTGTTTTAGGTGCTGGTAATTTAAAGATAACTGAAGCAGGGTTCCTGTTTTCAGGGAGCTCCCAGGCTCTAGGAGGGATCCATGCCTGTAAATTTAAATAGTGAGTAAGCTCAGCCTTTAACGGGGTTATGCAGTGGCCTCAGAGGAGGGCATCACCCACTCTGCAAGGCTGGGGTCAGGAAATTCTTCAGAAAGAGGACTCCTAAGCTGAGCCTTGAAGGAAGAAGAAATTCACTAGGAAAAAAGCAGGAAGACCATCCCAGGCTCGAGACGGACAGCCGGTCAGGGGACTGAACTACTCAAACTGGCAGGAGCAAGTGATGCTTATGGAAAGCAGTGAAAGGTATATGTATGTTTATGAGAATACAGCAAAATGGTAGGTGAGAGGTGACAAGGACCTGAGGTCAGTTACAGGTACTATCAATGAGGATGGAAAGGAGTCAGTCACCATCACTTACTAGTTGGGTAACTATGGGCCAGTTCATTAACCTCTCTGAGCCACAATGTTGGTGTTGGTTAAGTGGATCTAATTATCCCCACCTTACAGTTGTGTTGTTAGCACTGGAGATAATATGTGTGATTCCTGGAATAGTAAGTTCTCAGCAAGTGAAAGGGATGATTATAATATTATTCCTGATTGATTGAAACACTCCATCATGTCCTGTGTTCTTTTTCTACGTAGTTCACTGCTTGTCACTTTCATATCCTTGTTCAATATATAGCTGAAATGAGCTCAGAGAATTAAGCATTTTTTAAATGCTTCTGCCAACAGTCATTTTTCCAATAATTATTACTGTTGCCATATTAATCTATATTTGAGATGCGATCAAATTGAAGTGCTCAAAAATTTATAAGCTCTGTCTATCAGAACTGAAGGAAGGAGAGAGAAATATTTGGACATTATTAGAATGGTTGGCTTATTAGCGAAAAGTATCAGAGTTCAAATATAAAATATCCAACTAAGTTGAAAGGATTGAGAATTGTCATTCTAGAATGGGATACGGATTTACTGTTTGGCTTTAGGCAAGTTACTTTTCCTTTTCTCTGCACATCTATAAAAGGGGGAGAGGATGCCTGCAGATTAAATATCAATGAGCTGGCATAAGCATTAAGAATGACAAATAAT
>NC_048223.1:71410109-71422929 GCF_002007445.2 Ailuropoda melanoleuca | reverse complement strand
TCACATAAGAATCAGGGGGGATAGGCTAATGGCTTCTAAAGGGCAGAGTGAAAGCCTCACCAGGTTTTTGGTATTTAGGAAACAAACAAACAAATAAAAGGACTTGGCAGGAGGCATGTGCCAAACTCAAACACAAGCTTGAACTCTTCTTGAAGATGTTTGCCAGTGTTTTTTAGCTCTTTGGACCTGAGGATAAGGAAATGAGCTGAAACTTCTGAAAGAATTCCTCTTGTATTCTTTAAGCACTGAGCAGATAAAGATCTACTAGGCTCTCAAAATCCAGGGAGTGCCAATGCTGAGGAACACAAATAAACAAGGAGTGGACTAACACATATCTTCCTAAAACTGCATCCTACCCCCAACCCAGCTGAATCCTTGATTGGCTTGAGATTATCAGCCACTCATCTCCCTAAAATAGAAAGGGAAACCTGGTCTGAAGAATGATAACATCATTTGAGATTCTGAGGTTCCTCTATACATACTTTCTGTCATATGATAAAAGAGTAACTAGACATACCAATAGGCAAAACTCTATGACCAATAATCAAAAGAAAAAAATACACATTTGTAGCAGGCAAGTAGATGACCCAGATATTGCAGGTAACCAACAGGTCTTTAAAATATTGTGATTAATTAGTATGTTCAATTATCTGAGAATTGAGATTCATAAAAAATAAGCAGATATTCTTGAACTGACACAAACTCTACCTGAAATTAAGAATTTGATGGAGAGGTAGAATAGGTTAACACAGTAGAACACAAGGTTAGTGAACTGAAAAACAAAATAAAGCATAGAGAAAGAAAGAAAAGGAAAAAATCAGACAATGTATCAAAGATATTTGGGATATGCTCAATAATTTTAACCCATGTAGAATTAAAGTCCCTAAAGAAGAGGAGAGAACAAATGGAGGAGATACATTATCTGAAGTGTCAAGGCCAGGAATTTCCCAAAATTTAATGGACAACCAAACACAGCTTACTGGTCAATGTGTGACTTTGCTCTATGATGTCATATATGTCCTACTAGCTCACAATTATCTAAGCTNGCTTTAAGCACTGAGCAGATAAAGATCTACTAGGCTCTCAAAATCCAGGGAGTGCCAATGCTGAGGAACACAAATAAACAAGGAGTGGACTAACACATATCTTCCTAAAACTGCATCCTACCCCCAACCCAGCTGAATCCTTGATTGGCTTGAGATTATCAGCCACTCATCTCCCTAAAATAGAAAGGGAAACCTGGTCTGAAGAATGATAACATCATTTGAGATTCTGAGGTTCCTCTATACATACTTTCTGTCATATGATAAAAGAGTAACTAGACATACCAATAGGCAAAACTCTATGACCAATAATCAAAAGAAAAAAATACACATTTGTAGCAGGCAAGTAGATGACCCAGATATTGCAGGTAACCAACAGGTCTTTAAAATATTGTGATTAATTAGTATGTTCAATTATCTGAGAATTGAGATTCATAAAAAATAAGCAGATATTCTTGAACTGACACAAACTCTACCTGAAATTAAGAATTTGATGGAGAGGTAGAATAGGTTAACACAGTAGAACACAAGGTTAGTGAACTGAAAAACAAAATAAAGCATAGAGAAAGAAAGAAAAAGAAAAATCAGACAATGTATCAAAGATATTTGGGATATGCTCAATAATTTTAACCCATGTAGAATTAAAGTCCCTAAAGAAGAGGAGAGAACAAATGGAGGAGATACATTATCTGAAGTGTCAAGGCCAGGAATTTCCCAAAATTTAATGGACAACCAAACACAGCTTACTGGTCAATGTGTGACTTTGCTCTATGATGTCATATATGTCCTACTAGCTCACAATTATCTAAGCTAATAGATAAGCCTGAAATGGAACTTTCTAAGCTCTTGGGGGGTTTTATATTATAAATTACTCCTGCTCTCCTTCTCCTTCCTCCCTCCGTTTCCTTTCTCTCTTTTTATTAATTCATTCATCCATTCAATAAATGATCATTGAACATGTATTATGTACCAGGTACTGTCCTAGATGCTAGTGGGATGAGCAAATGAGTAGATATTGTTATAAGGGGGCATGACTTTATATATAGAAAACCCTAAAGATTTCACTAAAAAACTGTTAGGAATATAAACAAATTCAGTAGAGTTGCAGGTACAAAATTTAAAAAAGATTGTATTTTAATATACTAACAACAAACTAGCAGAAAGAGAAATTAGGAAAAAAATCCCATTTACAATTGCATCAAAAAGAATAAAATACTTAGGAATAAATTTATCCAAAAATGTGGAAGACCTGTGCACTGAAAACTATAAGACATTGATGAGTGAAATTGAAGAAGAGACAAATAAATGAAAAGATACTCCACGCTCATAGATTGGAGGAATTAATATTGCTAAAATGTTCAATCTACAGATCAGTGCAATCCCTATCAAAATTCTAATGACATTTTTCACAGAAGTAGAATAAACAATCCTAAATATTGTATGGAACCACAAAAGATCTTGAGGAGTCAAAGCAATCTTGAGAAAGAAGAACAAAGCTGGAGGCATCATGTTCCCTGATTTCAAACTATATTACAAAGCTACAGAATCAAAACAGCATGATAGTGGCATAAAAACTGACCCATAGATCAACGCAACAGAATAGAGCCTGGAAATAAACCCACACATATATGGTCAAGTAGTTTACACAAAAGAGACAAGAATATGTAATGGAAGGACTGTTTCTTCAATAAATCATGTTGGGAAAACTTGACAACCACATGCAAATGAATGAAATTAGACTAGTCTTACAGCATGTACAAAAATTAGATTGGATTAAAGATTTGAATGTAAGACATGAAAAATATAATTATGTCTTCTGAAGAAGACGTAGGTGGTAAACTCCTTGACATTAGTCTTGGTGATGATTTTTTGATCTGACTCCAAAGGCAAGGGCAACAAAAGAAAAAGTAAACAAGTGAGACTACATCAAACTTAAATGCTTCTGCACAGTGAAGGAAACCACCAAGAAAATGAAAAGGCAACCTACTGAATGGGAGAAGATATTTGCAAGTCATATATTCGATAAGGGGCTAATATCCAAAATATATAAAGAACTCCTATAACTCAATAACAAAAAAATTCAATTAAAAAATGGGTAGAAGATCTGAATAGACACTTTTCCAAAGAAGACATACAGATGGTCAACTGACAAATTAAAAGGTGCTCAACATCACTAATCATTAGAGAAATGCAAATCAAAACCACAGTTAGATGTCACCTCACACCTGTTAGAATGGCTACTTGAGAAAGGCAAGAAATAACAAGTGTTGGTGAGGACGTGGAGAAAAGGGAACACTTGTTGGTGGAAATGTAGATTGGTGCAGCCACAATGAAAACAGTATGGAAGTTCCTTAAAAAGTTAATAATAGAACTACCATATGATCCAGCAATTCCACTTCTGGGTATTTATCAGCAGAATATGAAAACACTAATTCAAAAATATATATGCACCCCTATGTTCATTGCAGTATTATTTGCAATGGCCAAGATATGGAAACAAACCTGTATCCATCAATGGATAAATGGATAAAGAAGATGTGATTTTATATATATATATATACACACACACAATGGAGCATCACTCAATCATAAAAAAGAATGAAATCTTGCCATTTCTGACAACATGGATGGACCTTGAGGGTATTATACTAAGAGAAGTATGTCAACAGAGAAACACAAATGCTGTATGATTTCACTTTCATGAGGAATCTAAACAAAATGAACAAACAAAACAAAACTAATAGATACAGAGGAAAATATTGGTAGTTGCCTGATGGAAGGGGGTTAGGGGATGGCCAAAATGGGTGAAGGGGTCAAGAGGTACAAATTTCCAGCTATAAAATAATATGTGATAGGGATATGATGTACAGTGTGGTGACTATAGTCAATAATAATGTATTGCATATTTGAAAGTTGCTAAGAGAGTAAACCTTAAAAGTTTTCATAAAAAAAGTTTAGTAACTTTGTATGTTGACAGATGGTAACCAGACTTAATGTGATCATTTCATAGTGTGTACAAATATCAAATCATTATGTTGTACACCTGAAACTAAGATAATGTTATACGTTGATTACATTTTAGTTAAAAAAATATGGATGTTGTAATTCCTCAGGTGTAAACACTAAAACAATAGTTAATAGAAGTATAACATGTTAATGGAAATAAAGGGAATGATAAAAAATATTCAACTAATATAAAGAAGAGAAGCTATAAGAAAAAAAGGAACCTAGGGAGATAGGACAATAGTAGGAAATGGAGAAAAACGTAAGAGAAAGTCTTAAAACCCTGAAATAGGCAAGGATTTTTAAAATGGAACACAAAGGCACTAAACCATAAAATTAAAAATATATAAAGAGAATGGTTTATATTAAAACTAAGAATGGTTGTTCATAACAGTACACCACTAAGAGAATGAGAAGACATTCACAGATGGGAGAAGATATTCTCAATACATGTATCTGATAAATGACTCATATCTGGATTATAAAGAACTCCTACATGTAAAAAGAGAAAGACAAATAGTCCAATAGAAAAATGGATAAAAGTCTTGAATAGACACTTTATGTAAGATTACAATTGACCCTTGTACCATCCCCTCTCCCACCCTCCCAATGCCCCACCCCCGTACAGTCAAGGATCTGGATCTAACTTTTGATTCCCTCAAAACTTAACTACTAATAGCCTACTGTTGATTGGAAGTCTTACCAATAACATTAACAGCCAATTAACACACATTTTGTATGTCATATCTATTATGTGTTGTATTCTTAATGATAAAGTAAGCTAGACAAAAGAAAATGTTATTAAGAAAACATAAGGAAGAGAAAATACAGCACTGTACTATAAAAATCTGAGTATAAATGGACCCTTGCAGTTCAAACTCATGTTGTTCAAGGGTCAATTATATAACCCAATGGCCAATAAATATGTGAAAAGTATTTCAACTTCATTAGTCATCATAGTAATGCAAATTATTTCTTTTTAAGATTTTATTTATTTATTTGACAGAGAGAGAGACACACAGAGAGCACAAGCAGGGGGAGCAGCAGGCAGAGGGAGAAGGAGAAGCAGACTCCGCACTGAGCAGAGAGCCCAATGTGGGACTTGATCCCAGTACCCTAGGATCATGACCTGAGCTGAAGGCAGATGCTTAACTGACTGAGCCACCCTGGTGCCCCCATAGTAATGCAAATTAAATTAAAACACAATAACACTACATATTCATTAGAATGGCTAAAATGAGAAAAGTAAAACATATTAAGTGTTAGACAAGGAAGTAGAATAACTTGAATTTTTATGATCTATTGGTGGGTGTGTAAATTGAACCACTGAGGGAAAGTTTTGGCAGCATCTACAATGCATATGTTATGACCCAGAGATTCTAATTCCAAGGGTACAAGCAAGAGGAATGTGTATATATGTTAACCAGAAGTCATGTACCATAGTGATCATAACAGCCTCTTTTTAATAGTGTCAAAAAGAAATGCCCATCAGGGGCTCCTGGGTGGTTGAATCAGTTAAGCATCTGACTCGATCTCAGCTAGGTCTGGATCTCAGGGTTGTGAGTGCAAGCCCCACATTGGGATTAACAAAGAAAAAAATGCCTGTCAGTGGAATGATAGATAAATTGTCATACAATAACACATGAAATATACAGTTAAGATAATGAATAATTAACAACCACATATAACAATATGAATGACTCTCACAAACAATGTTGAGTGAAAGAAATGAGACACAACAAAGTATATATTGAATGATTCTATTTATACATAGTTCAAAAGCAAGTGGAACTAATCTATGCATGTGAGAGTCAAGATAATGATTACTCTTTGGTGCATTGCTCTGTACTTCTTGTCATATCTCTTTCTTAGTTTAGATATTGCTTACACAGGTGTATTTGACTTTTGAATATTCACCATTACTTTATATCTATTTTTCTATATATCTTATGCTTCAAATACAAATTAAGTATAATGAACTATCCATTGAGTTAATAAGCTTCTTATTCATGGAAATATTCAAGCAGAGAAGTTAATTACCAGTAAGGGAAGCTTTGGAAGGGGTTTCTGCATTGGGGTAAAAGGAAATGCACCAGATGTTTTTCCAAATATTTTTTTTAATTCTGAAATTCTGCATTTTTTAAAGGGTATACTTTGAACAACCATCTACATATTCCTCTTCCTTCCTTACTAATCAAGTTTGAGACCATAGCCTACTTTCCCTGTTCTAGTTTTTACCTCCCACTCTTTCTTCAACTCATACCATTTCTCAATTATTGATCTCTCAAATTTAATGAATTATTTTATTCTTTTTCTGACATGTTTGGGTCATTTTCTTAAAATTCTTTTGCTTAACTTTCCTAGTATCATTTTCTTCTTGTTCTCCTATTGTGTCTCTTTTTTTCTTGCTTGAAATATTAGGACTCCCCAAAGTTTTATTCTTAGTCTACTTCTCAATTTATAAAATTCTTTGTAGGATTTCAACCACTCCTAAGGCCTAACTTACTATTTAGCTATTACTGCCTTCCAAATCCATGTCTGTAAACTTAGATCTCTGCAAGGTTCCAGACTTACCTATTTAACTGCCTAATAGACAGATCCACCTATATGTCCCCCAACTTTACATGCATGACTGAATTCTTATCTTTTCTGAAAACTTGGTTCTTTTTCATTATTCCCTTTACCTGGAGATAGTATCACCATCTCCATCTGTTTTATGCAGACTGGGAGCTATTGTAGATTGTCCTTCTATTTCCTCTTTCTCTCATCTGGAGTTCAATCGGTTACCAGGTCCAACCAATTCTCCCCATGCCCCCCGCCTTTTCTTGTAAATTCTGGTAAGGACACTTAACAAGAGATCTACTATCTTATTGAATTTTTAAGTGTGTGATATAGTACTGTTAATTATAGGCACAATGTTATATCACAGCAGATCTTTAGAATTTAATCATATGCATGACTGAAACTTTATGCCCATTGAGTAGCTGCTCCCTATTTCCCTTTCCCCAAGTCTTCCTTCTTAATACTACATATTCTTCTTATTTTGTCTCTCATAATTTCTCTAGTCTCCCAACAAGATCTGTTTTGTAATTTCATACTCAGTTAATCCATTCTGCACAATGATGCTAGCATTGGTTTCTCTTAGTAGGATGTTCTTTTTTTCAATTCTTTACTTAGTGAACACTTATTTATGTAAGATTTGGTTCAAATGCTATTTTGTCTATGAAGCCAATTGGCCTTAGTCTGAATCTGCGTTTTCTACTTTCCCATTTTGAAGCACCTGAGAGCTTTTTAATATACTTATCCCTGGCCCTCACCATGGACATCCTATATCTCAGTTTATTTACTTGAAATAAAACTAAACTTTCAGGTAGTAAACATTTTCATGTACCTGTTTCTGACCTGAGACCTGTCAAAATTTGTTGACTAATCACTGGCCCTGAAATGAATTATGGAAATGTTGCAGGGAACAAGCAATTATCTTTGAAGCATTAGATAAGGAATAAAATGAGTATGAGCAAATGATTGGGGGGAGGTAGTAACTTTTGGTGTATGGTCTATTGATCAATAAATATTAAATGGGCAGTACTCAAAATGATTGATGTATTTTGTCATGAAATGGTTGTAATATCACACGCAGAAACATATAAATACACACATATGCTTTGCAAATTTTTACTTTGTGTTACACTGCTCTATATAGCTTGTGAAACTGATTGTTGTGCACGTATCCTATACAGTTTTTATTCACAGTTCATGAACACATAATGCTTTTCTGGGAAAAATAAGCATTTAGAACACACAAATACAGTCAAAGCATCTTCGTTTGGAAGTGGTTGCTATCCAATGGCACACAATCCCCTAAAATAACAAAAATATCACTGTCAAAAATTAAGGGACAATATTCATTTTAAAGAAAGTTTTGTTATTTAGCCCAAGGAAGTGAAAGCTGTGGTGCTGCTTCACAAATATTACCTGAGGGATTGTGAGTCACAAATGTGGGAAGAAAAGGCTAAATCTGAAGTAAGATTTGGTTTTCATGATAAGGAGTATTTCTTCATAGGTGAGGATGGGAACTACTATTGTGGTTCTTGGTATAGGTTTTAGAAAGTGTTCACTTAATATTTTTTAAATATATATTTTAACCATGCCATTGTAATATTTGAATACAGATCAATCTAAGTTCGTGGAATAAACCAGAAGACCTCTAATAAAAAGTCTCCTTAGGAGACTGTAGCAAACTTTAAGAAAATAGTCCTTGTTCTTTGGATCTGAATGCATGAGGCTAAATTATATAATTAGATGACCACAGATTATATTGCCTTCTGCTCTTACTTTGTATTCTTTGGATATTGTTGGTAAATCAAAAGTCTGGCCTATTGTACTGATGCTTACTGGTTCTGTGGCATTAATTTTTCTTGATATTATTTTGCCTCTAGGCAGAAGTTTACTCTGATTATATAGTGTTGTTGCTTATTGATTACAGCATTCTTTTTTAAAAAATATTTGATTTATTTATTAGAGAGCAAGAGAGGGAGAGAGAGTGAAAGCGGGGACACTGCTGAGCAGGGAGCCTGACATGGGGCTTGATCCAAGGACCCTGGAGTTATGACGTGAGCTGAAGGCAGATCCTTAGGCGACTGAGCCACCCAGGTGCCCCTGATTATAGCATTCTTGTTTGGGTATTTTTTTAATTCCAATTTTATAGCTAAGAGCTAGTTTGTTGTATAATGTCACATATTCACATTTTACAACAAACCAGTGGAAGCCTTGAAACTCATGACATCACAAACTCAAAATTATACCGGAAACTGTAGACCGCATTATCTTTTCTATAAAGGTACTCCATATGTAGCAACAAACGTGGAAACTTAACTTTAATGATATGAGAGAAACCCGTTATGTCACGTTATAGTCATCATTTGTGCTCCGATGTACATGAGCTTCTTGTCTTATGTGTTTAGACTTTGCTTATGAAGATCTTGGTTCCTAAAACACAACACCTTCTATCCACTTCCATTCTTCACTTGTCTAAATCCTCGTTTAGGCCCTGGCTCAGTGTCATCTTAATAAAGCCTATCTCATTTTCTTTGTTCAAAGCAGTCCTGCCCATGCCCAAATGTCCATATTACTTTACTATTGCCTTTCATTTTAAAATTAAATGAAAGGCAGATTTTCTATAGTATGATGTCATGACTTATTTATGTTTCTCCCTGCTAGATGATAAGCTAGAGGAGACTTATCTAAATGTTATACATAACATATAATATAATTCACACACACAAAAGCTTTTCAAAATGAGAAAAAAAGTAGATGGCAGAAAGGGAAAAAAAAGGTGGTATTGCTTAATAAATATTCATGATAAAAAACCATGTTCATGGTTTTTATTATTTAGTTATTTAAGATTTCAGGGCACCGGAAGATGTTTTAAGTCTAGACTTAATATTTTGGCTTCTTTTTTTAAAAGATTTTATTTATTAATTTGCCAGAGAGAGAGGGCACAAGCAGGAGGAGCAGCAGAGGGAGAGGGAGAAGCAGGCTCCCCACTGAGCAGAGAGCTTGATGCAGGACTCCATCTCAGGACCCTGAGATCATGACCTGAGCGGAAGGTAGACGCTTAACCAACTGAGCCATCGGGGCACCCTGATATTTTGGTTTCTTTAATGGCCAGTTTATATGTTTTTTTCTTTTTAAAATATGATTTTAAGAAGTCCATGGTTCAGACTGTACTTTAGAGAACATGTGATTTCAGCAAGACCAACAGTGGCTAGAGGGAAAGGAATGATAGTGATGAGAAAAGTTCAATCTCATCTCAGTTCCCTCATCCCACCTTAACCAGGATAACTGAGAGAACTATGTGTTCCACAAACTGTAAATTAGATCCCCATAAACCCTTAGTTCTCTCAAATGAGAAATTATTATTATTAATAGTATTTTGTCAAAACATGACACTTACAGTTGGCATCAGTATTCTTGATGGATTTTTTTGGGGGGTGAGTGACATTCTGCTCTAGGCAGTAGTCCCCCCCCTCCTTTACAAGTACACTTCATTAGCATAATCTAATCTGGAACCCTGCTGGTTAGGAATTCTGGGAGTGTAGCTTCCAGAAAATACAGGAAAAAGTGTAGAAAGGGGCAGAGATAATCCTGAGTTGATAAGAGACAATTCAGAATGTTGGTATTCTGTTGAGACCATCTAAATCTGCTTCCATTTTTTAATATTTGGTGTTCCCAATTTGCTTGCCTTAATGTTCTACATTTATATACACACACACCCCACACTTGGCAAACAAATAGTGCCTAGAAAAATACCAAAGCGAGAAGATGCATTGATTGTTTAAAGCTAATCAATTTATACTTATGAGATAATGCTAAAACACGAGTTATTCTATCACTGGTATTTAACATCATGAATTTGGAACCTAAGCAGATTATTTTTTGAAGAGCAGCAGTGCTAATGTGTGTAGAAAGCAAGTCATTTTCAGTAATTATTTTTCTTATAGAAGTTGATGTACTATAAAATACAGTAAAGAACTATGTCAACAATTTTTAAGCTAGTTACCCTCTTTGAACTTTCTTTCTTCTATAAAATAAGAATAACAATAATATCCATCTATCTCAAATTCGTTATGCTGTCAAATGAGATAATGTATGTAAAAGTGGTTGCTGTTAGTGGGGTCTCAAACCCATTATTCCTTTTCCTTTCTGTAATTTTTTCAATATTCTTTCTAAAGATTTGACTCCGGTTTTGGAGAAGTAGCTAGAAAATGTGTGGGTTGATATTTCTAAGTTGCTTTTTTTTTTTTTTTTGGTACAATAAATACATTTCCTATGTTTTTTTCCTAAGACTCTGTATCAGTTCTTTAAAATTCTACATGAATCTAGAACATGATTGTCCAATGAATGACCCTTATCAGTGACTTCAAATATTCTCTCTTACCTACTTACCTGCAAAAAAAGGAATCTGTAATGAAAACTAAGATTTAAACCAAGAATTCATGAAAAGTCTTAGAGACATATTGTAATACGCACACAACTCCTTCAGTAATCATTTCTCCTGCATCAGCTCTTTTATGTTGACCATATATGAAGGCAAGTAAAAGGAAACATTTCTATGGAAACTTCCTTGTCTCTTGTGCTGAAACAGTACTGCAACTTTAAACAAAGGTGTCAAGCCTTTGTCTCCCCTTTTTGATATGCAAATCAAGGGGGTAAACTAGTTCTGGTTCTGTTTCTAGGGGCAGTGCAGAAAAGAAATGAGTACCAATTGCTCAATGGTTTAGGGAGCAGGAGGAAAGCAAAAATAAAAACCTAGGGTAGGGGGAGTCAAAAATAAAGGAACTTTGATAACATAAAAATTAACTTTCTGATGAATGAGATTTTTCTGTTTTTTTGACTAGAGGTATGATATAGATGCAATATCCATGTAGCAGTGCGTAGCTGATGTGATTGCTCTTTTCAGGGAGACACAGTCACCTAGAGATGCTAAAGCTAAAATGCTTCTATTTTGGTTCAGCTCTTTTGAGTCTCAGNTCATCATTTGTGCTCCGATGTACATGAGCTTCTTGTCTTATGTGTTTAGACTTTGCTTATGAAGATCTTGGTTCCTAAAACACAACACCTTCTATCCACTTCCATTCTTCACTTGTCTAAATCCTCGTTTAGGCCCTGGCTCAGTGTCATCTTAATAAAGCCTATCTTATTTTCTTTGTTCAAAGCAGTCCTGCCCATGCCCAAATGTCCATATTACTTTACTATTGCCTTTCATTTTAAAATTAAATGAAAGGCAGATTTTCTATAGTATGATGTCATGACTTATTTATGTTTCTCCCTGCTAGATGATAAGCTAGAGGAGACTTATCTAAATGTTATACATAACATATAATATAATTCACACACACAAAAGCTTTTCAAAATGAGAAAAAAAGTAGATGGCAGAAAGGGAAAAAAAAGATGGTATTGCTTAATAAATATTCATGATAAAAAACCATGTTCATGTTTTTCATTATTTAGTTATTTAAGATTTCAGGGCACCGGAAGATGTTTTAAGTCTAGACTTAATATTTTGGCTTCTTTTTTTAAAAGATTTTATTTATTAATTTGCCAGAGAGAGAGGGCACAAGCAGGAGGAGCAGCAGAGGGAGAGGGAGAAGCAGGCTCCCCACTGAGCAGAGAGCTTGATGCAGGACTCCATCTCAGGACCCTGAGATCATGACCTGAGCGGAAGGTAGACGCTTAACCAACTGAGCCATCGGGGCACCCTGATATTTTGGTTTCTTTAATGGCCAGTTTATATGTTTTTTTCTTTTTAAAATATGATTTTAAGAAGTCCATGGTTCAGACTGTACTTTAGAGAACATGTGATTTCAGCAAGACCAACAGTGGCTAGAGGGAAAGGAATGATAGTGATGAGAAAAGTTCAATCTCATCTCAGTTCCCTCATCCCACCTTAACCAGGATAACTGAGAGAACTATGTGTTCCACAAACTGTAAATTAGATCCCCATAAACCCTTAGTTCTCTCAAATGAGAAATTATTATTATTAATAGTATTTTGNATGGTATTGCTTAATAAATATTCATGATAAAAAACCATGTTCATGTTTTTCATTATTTAGTTATTTAAGATTTCAGGGCACCTGAAGATGTTTTAAGTCTAGACTTAATATTTTGGCTTCTTTTTTTAAAAGATTTTATTTATTAATTTGCCAGAGAGAGAGGGCACAAGCAGGAGGAGCAGCAGAGGGAGAGGGAGAAGCAGGCTCCCCACTGAGC
>NC_048223.1:71407922-71408966 GCF_002007445.2 Ailuropoda melanoleuca | reverse complement strand
CCTTTACAAGTACACTTCATTAGCATAATCTAATCTGGAACCCTGCTGGTTAGGAATTCTGGGAGTGTAGCTTCCAGAAAATACAGGAAAAAGTGTAGAAAGGGGCAGAGATAATCCTGAATTGATAAGAGACAATTCAGAATGTTGGTATTCTGTTGAGGCCATCTAAATCTGCTTCCATTTTTTAATATTTGGTGTTCCCGATTTGCTTGCCTTAATGTTCTACATTTATATACACACACACCCCACACACTTTGCAAACAAATAGTGCCTAGAAAAATACCAAAGCAAGAAGATGGATTGATTGTTTAAAGCTAATCATTTTATACTTATGAGATAATGCTAAAACACGAGTTATTCTATCACTGGTATTTAACATCATGAATTTGGAACCTAAGCAGATTATTTTTTGAAGAGCAGCAGTGCTAATGTGTGTAGAAAGCAAGTCATTTTCAGTAATTATTTTTCTTATAGAAGTTGATGTACTATAAAATACAGTAAAGAACTATGTCAACAATTTTAAACTAGTTACCCTCTTTGAACTTTCTTTTCTATAAAATAAGAATAACAATAATATCCATCTATCTCAAATTCGTTATGCTCTCAAATGAGATAATGTATGTAAAAGTGGTTGCTGTTAGTGGGGTCTCAAACCCATTATTCCTTTTCCTTTCTGTAATTTTTTCAATATTCTTTCTAAAGATTTGACTCCGGTTTTGGAGAAGTAGCTAGAAAATGTGTGGGTTGATATTTCTAAGTTGCTTTTTTTTTTTTTTTTTGGTACAATAAATACATTTCCTATGTTTTTTTCCTAAGACTCTGTATCAGTTCTTTAAAATTCTACATGAATCTAGAACATGATTGTCCAATGAATGACCCTTATCAGTGACTTCAAATATTCTCTCTTACCTACTTACCTGCAAAAAAAGGAATCTGTAATGAAAACTAAGATTTAAACCAAGAATTCATGAAAAGTCTTAGAGACATATTGTAATACGCACACAACTCCTTCAGTAATCATTTCTCCTGCATCAGCTCTTTTAT
>NC_048223.1:71379700-71407822 GCF_002007445.2 Ailuropoda melanoleuca | reverse complement strand
ACGGGGTTATGCAGTGGCCTCAGAGGAGGGCATCACCCACTCTGCAAGGCTGGGGTCAGGAAATTCTTCAGAAAGAGGACTCCTAAGCTGAGCCTTGAAGGAAGAAGAAATTCACTAGGAAAAAAGCAGGAAGACCATCCCAGGCTCGAGACGGACAGCCGGTCAGGGGACTGAACTACTCAAACTGGCAGGAGCAAGTGATGCTTATGGAAAGCAGTGAAAGGTATATGTATGTTTATGAGAATACAGCAAAATGGTAGGTGAGAGGTGACAAGGACCTGAGGTCAGTTACAGGTACTATCAATGAGGATGGAAAGGAGTCAGTCACCATCACTTACTAGTTGGGTAACTATGGGCCAGTTCATTAACCTCTCTGAGCCACAATGTTGGTGTTGGTTAAGTGGATCTAATTATCCCCACCTTACAGTTGTGTTGTTAGCACTGGAGATAATATGTGTGATTCCTGGAATAGTAAGTTCTCAGCAAGTGAAAGGGATGATTATAATATTATTCCTGATTGATTGAAACACTCCATCATGTCCTGTGTTCTTTTTCTACGTAGTTCACTGCTTGTCACTTTCATATCCTTGTTCAATATATAGCTGAAATGAGCTCAGAGAATTAAGCATTTTTTAAATGCTTCTGCCAACAGTCATTTTTCCAATAATTATTACTGTTGCCATATTAATCTATATTTGAGATGCAATCAAATTGAAGTGCTCAAAAATTTATAAGCTCTGTCTATCAGAACTGAAGGAAGGAGAGAGAAACATTTGGACATTATTAGAATGGTTGGCTTATTAGTGAAAAGTATCAGAGTTCAAATATAAAATATCCAACTAAGTTGAAAGGATTGAGAATTGTCATTCTAGAATGGGATACGGATTTACTGTTTGGCTTTAGGCAAGTTACTTTTCCTTTTCTCTGCACATCTATAAAAGGGGGAGAGGATGCCTGCAGATTAAATATCAATGAGCTGGCATAAGCATTAAGAATGACAAATAATGAAATAATAACTTGCCTCTGTGAGGAGAAAAAAATTTGTGTCAGCAAATCTGTTGTTTTTTTGGGGACTTAACAATAAAACACTCTAAATTGGAATTCTATCCCTAGTCCGGGTTTTTTAATTAACATCAGTTTCTCCAAATGTATTCCTGACTTCCACAATTTTGTTTCATACCTCAGTAGTTTTGTTTTAAATTATGAACAGCAAAATCTCTGTGAAAGGTAGAAATTAACCTGTTTATGTTTCTCTCTCCACCCCCATATAGATGCTGTAAGATAGTGGAAAAATACAATTTCAAAACCTAATCCAGCAGAAAATGTCTTTAACCTGCAAAACAATCTACTTGTTTATGTAACAGGGATGATTTTTTTTTCTTGAAAGAAAGGGTCTCTTTATAAAGAAATGCAAGCATTTGGGGTTATCACTCATCCTGGTTTCCTCTTGCTACCTCTTCCCTGCCTCTCTGGATCCTACCAGGAGCTAGGTTAAATTCTACCTATTATATGAAGCCTTTAGAAAAAAAGAAAACCAGAAAAACTTCTATAGCCACGCTTCTCTGAACTGCAGCAATTTTTTTTTAATTTTACTTCTTCCCCAGTACTTTATATAAGTGCTATGTTAGTGACTATCTTATGATGAAATATGCCTTATCTTCCCAATTATATCACAGACACTTGAGANTGCTTCTCTGAACTGCAGCAATTTTTTTTTAATTTTACTTCTTCCCCAGTACTTTATATAAAGTGCTATGTTAGTGACTATCTTATGATGAAATATGCCTTATCTTCCCAATTATATCACAGACACTTGAGAGCAAATACTTGCTTTTTCTATTGTCTTTCCTGATCCAGAGGAGATAGTTGTAGATTTATTGGCTTCCTTGGGGCTTTCCAAACCCAGATATACAAATTTTACCTGAAAGTACACGTCTCCCAGATCTTAGATTTAGGTCCTGCTCTATCACTGTATTCCTTCTGTACCTGTGGCAGAAAGTTGGCAGCAAGCTGGGCCATGGACACTCGTGTCTGTGTTTATGGTGGTTTCTTCAATCCCTAGGACTCTTCCTGGGTTTATAAAGCAGACTTTCTTATGCACAGCCTGTGCTCCTAAATCAATCTCAGAAATATCCCCACACAAAAAATATGGCCAGCAGAGCATGAGGGAGACCAAACTGGGAATGCAAATCTTGTCTCTAAAACTTATAAATATGGATTATGTCTTACCCTCTCAAATATTATGAATTGTTGGTAACTTTAAATTCATGGTGTAGGTTCTAGTTGAAGTGGATTAAGAGTGTCTTAGAAATTGTATTCCAATATAAGAAAACTCTTAATGGGAGCCAAATTATACCAATATTCTAAGTCACATAATCAAATGAAGTGCTCTACTGTATTAGGTTGGCATTTTCTGCCTCTCTCTGCTTTTGCATTCTCATAATTATATTTGGCCTCCTAGACTTACCCTGAATTTTGAGGATTCTGATGTTAAGATGATATCAGAAAAAAATTTATAAACCATAATAGTTGCTTTGATTCTGTTTTCCTAAATTATTTGGGGGGGGTACCATTGCCATCTCTCTCAATCACTTCCCTGCTGATTTCCTCCTTTACCTTCTTAGAGACACAAATGCACACACAAAACACACACACACACACTNCTGAGCCGAAGGCAGACGCTTAACCGCTGTGCCACCCAGGCGCCCCTAGGTTGGCATTTTCTGCCTCTCTCTGCTTTTGCATTCTCATAATTATATTTGGCCTCCTAGACTTACCCTGAATTTTGAGGATTCTGATGTTAAGATGATATCAGAAAAAAATTTATAAACCATAATAGTTGCTTTGATTCTGTTTTCCTAAATTATTTGGGGGGGGTACCATTGCCATCTCTCTCAATCACTTCCCTGCTGATTTCCTCCTTTACCTTCTTAGAGACACAAATGCACACACAAAACACACACACACACACTTTACAGCAGTCATACTTTAGCACTTTCTACAATGTATATTGACTAGTTAGTAGGCACTGTAGGTGTGGAGTCTTAGATGTAGATATGAGTCTCTCCAGGACTTAGAGTTGTCCTGGGGGAAAGTCACTCTTCATGCCTATTTAAGGGTGTTTACTGAACTCAGCAAAAAGTCTGAAAATGGTGTTCTTGAAATGGAGGGCTTTCAGGATTCTCTTATATGTGGNACACACACACACACTTTACAGCAGTCATACTTTAGCACTTTCTACAATGTATATTGACTAGTTAGTAGGCACTGTAGGTGTGGAGTCTTAGATGTAGATATGAGTCTCTCCAGGACTTAGAGTTGTCCTGGGGGAAAGTCACTCTTCATGCCTATTTAAGGGTGTTTACTGAACTCAGCAAAAAGTCTGAAAATGGTGTTCTTGAAATGGAGGGCTTTCAGGATTCTCTTATATGTGGTGGTTACGCCTGAGAGAAAGCCTGCAAACTGAGGTTTGGATAACTTGGATTGATTTGGTCGAGATGTGACCTTAGCCTATGACCTAGTATATATATGCTACTAGTTCACAATTAGCTAAAGATAAGCTTGAAGTGGAACTTTCTAAGCTCTTGGCGTGTTTCATATTACAAGTCATTCCTGCTTTCATTCTCCTTCCTCTCTCCATTCCATCCTTTCTCTCACCTTTTATTAATTGTTTCATCCATTCAGTAAGTGATCATTGAAGATGTATTATGTGTCAGTTACTATCCTAGGTACTAGTGGGATGAGTAAATAAAAATAGATATTATAGTAAGGATATACATTAACTGATCACACAAAAATATAAATTTTGATGTTGGGTATGGAGGAAACATATACAGAATTAGTCTTGCAGGGAGGTATATCATGGAAGGTTTCCTTTAAAAAGTTCATGAGAGTTGAGGTGAGTGAACAGATGAGTGAAGGTGGGAGGAAGCATGCGTCAAGCCAGGGTAACATGGCAAAAGATCCAAGGCAAGCATGGGAAGGAGAGTCCAGAATAGTGGAACTAGAGACTGCAGGGATGGGACTGGGGGTGGGGGCCGAGGGGATTTGAAATGGGACCAAGAGGCTGTTAGGGTCACATCATTAGTTCCTTTTAGGCCATTTTAGGTTTATTTGTTTGTTTCTAAGGTTTAGATGCTATAAAGCAATTGGAAGCCAATGGAGGATTTTAGGCAGGAACGTGACATGATTTGTATTTACAAAAAGACCATTCTGGAGAAGAAAGAGAACTAAAGGCAAGAGTGGATGTGTACAAAACTGTTAGGAGACTACTGGAGGATCCATTAGAGAAGTGAGAAGGCAGTGTAGGTGGGGGTGGTAGCCACGTGATGGAGGGAATTCAATAAATGTCAAGAGTATTTAGTGGAGGGACAGGATCTGGCGAAGGGATTAGGAAGGGGGGTGAGTGAGAAGGTCTCAAGGATGTGTAGGTTTCTGGATGCACAAGTTTCCTGATGTGGGGGGTATTCACTGAAACAGGATACAGTGATAGGAATGGGTTCACGGTTGCTTTGGCTGTGAGTTTGGTGTCAGACATGCTAAAGATGTAGCAATTTTGACATAGCCTAATGGAGTTGTTTGAGAGGGCCTCTGTTCAATTCTGGGGCTTGGAAGAGAAGTCTGGGCCAGAGTAATCAGCTTGACGATCAGAGAATATATCCACTGATTTTGTTTGTTTGTTTCAGTAGGGTATTTCTAAAGGTAAATTGAACATTTCTTTTTAAATATTTTCCTTGTTTATGTTGTAGTATTGTTATTTACTCCCTTACCAAAATTTACAATTTGATATTATTATTGTTAATGACTGTTTTCGAACTATAGTCACCATGCTATATATTAGGTCCATTATTATTTTAATGCTTTATTTATTTTTTAATGTAATATGGTTATGAACCATGATACTTGAATTTAATTTCTTGAGAAATACCCTTAGATTTTGGAAATCAGATTTCTTTATATCCTCAAAGGCATCTGACTTAGTTTAGAAGGATAAGGGCTTTGCATTACTAATGGAGTCCTGGAAATCAATGTTTTGCAGATATGGTTACATGTTGCTCTGTGATTGTGGATTGTGATACAGGGGTGCTTTCTCATATCCCTTGCATGAGCCAGCAAAGTGACTTAAGCAAGTCACCAACCTTGCTAGGACTTCATTACTCATATATTGAAGAGAGAATTGCATTAACACGGTCTCCAAGATTCATTTTGGCCTTAAGAATCTATGAAAATTTAGCATTGATTTTAAGAAAATAGTTAGGAATAAGGATGAGGAGAGGTATTTACTTGAAATACTGGAAAAGTTTTAGATCTCTGGAGGAACTGAATCTTCTGAAATTATTCAGGATATAGTAAAGGGGAGTTTATACTTAAAAAAGGAATCTTTCTACACATGCTGAAAGACAGTTAAATCGCTGCTAAAAATGTGAAATGGAGGTGAGCAACATTTCCAAAGGCAGTAAGTACTGCTACATTTTACTGGTAAATTCTATCATTCTTTTTTTAAAAAATGAAATAGAGGTTTATATAAACATGGAGAAAGAGGAAATTGCATGTGCAGATGTAAAATACCATCTGTGCTTCTGGATCCATTCCATGCTTCACACCTCGGTGAAAGAAATTATTGATTGAAAGCTCAGATTTTTGCTGGCTAGTTGTAAAAGCTTCCTGTGTTGCTTATCATGCATTTTAAAAATAGGTGTCTTTGAATTTGTCAGTTAATTTTAGTCCCATTTGCCCAGGCCTCCTAACTCAGAAAGCATGCTTTTCGTACACCTACAGCTCGATGAATATTTAACTCAATTAATAGTAATGATCACTTACAAGGTGACAGGCAACATGTCAGGCACTTTGCATTCGCGCAAACTTCCGAATGCTTGTAATCGCTTTTCTTTTGCCTCATAGTGGCAGCTTGGCTCCATCTAATTTGCTGGACCGGAGGGCTGCATCTGTATCTTACTTTGACAAAATATTAAACATTGGCAGAAGGGCAAGTATCTAGTCTCATAAAGTTAGAGGAGCTTCAGTAACTTCAGCTTCACCTCTCTTGTCTCCTTCCCATTTTAATACTGGCTGGTGTCACATTTGTGCTCAGGCCCAAGTCAACTCTGCTCTCATTTACTTCTTGCCATGAATTTAAGTAAAATTGGCACTTCTCTCAGGGTTATTTTTTCCCTAATCTTAGTTCTAATTGTGGGATGGCATACTTGTTCCTGTTAATATAGTTTTAAATGTAGACCACTGCTGCTTCTACTTATAGGTAAGGAGGGGATTTGGGATTTGATATTTTATTTTTCAAATTTAGATTTTTGGCCACAATGTTTTACATTGAACTTACTCAGTTAAGAACATATTAAATGGGATTTTTTTTTTGCAGAGAAATTCTTAGAAGCAACACAAAAGAGCCAGATTTGTGTCCTTCTTCTCTAAACCACAGTCACTGCAAATGTAGCTTTGAATTTTTCAGGCACCAACAGCTCTGGGAAAACAAACATATTATTAGAAGCTCAAAGAAGATGCCTCAGGTGTCAAATGCATCCCTAAATACTTAGAGAGAGGGCAGTAGTTACATAGGTATTTGCTTAATATGTTAAGAGGGAGATAGAGAGCTGCATATTTTTAGAATTAAATCTGCCTTATTAAAATACTGACTATTTTAGTGGTAGTTTGATTTTGAAGTGTGTGAGAGCTATATCTATATAGTAATAAACATATAGAGGATATATTACATATATGCAAAATGAAATCCTTTCACTCTTCTCTAAAACCTTAGTAGTATTAAGAAATGTATTTTGTATTCTATATACATGTCTTTAGCTAGTGTAAGAGAGAATTTTCTATGAACATTTCTCTTTGTATAATAGAATTGTCTGTTTTCAGATCATTCACTCTAGATAAATTTTTTATAAGGTTTAAAGGTATTTACTTGACACTGTTTTGGTAATCTGGTAGATCTGGGTATAACTGTATAAAATAAATATCTGTATCCAAACCAAGAATATCTTTCGAATTCATTTTAGACATTGGGCAAAAGACACTTAAATTTTCTGAGTTAAGCAAGCTATAAAATGTGATTGATTTATAAAAATCTGTACAAAAAGGCTTTGAAAAGAATAAAGTGCTCTTTTCATTATGTTTAGTATTTTTAGGAGCTTTTATTCATTTTAGAAGCTTTCATTTCATTCTTCGTATCTCCATTTTGTATAATTTTTTCTTTGATTACATGATCTTTTGCTCTTTTGTTCATGTGATCTTAAAAACAGCTCATCAGATATCTTCTTTTTGTAACTATATTAATCTTCATATGATGTTCTCTCTCTTTTCCTTCACTGAGCTGTATGACAGCAGTTAATATTTTTTTTTGTATTTTCATATTAAGACGGATATTCAGATTATACAATAGATGACGTGCTTTGCCCCTTGTTTCATCCTGCTGTAGCAATTTTATTCATATCATAGTCATCTATCATATAAAATATTTGAATTTGGTATTTTAAGCATGATCTGTTTCCACTACAGTCCAACAGTTACAGTTATTATTATTGTCATTGTTAATGACATTGCTAATTCTTATTTTAATAATAACAGAAATACCAATAATGATACTAATCAGGCTTTTCATATTATTGTCTCCTAAAGTGTAGTAAGCATTTATAACTGGTAAAAATAACAGATGTTGCTTATTATGTATGCTGAAAATCTGATATACACCCTTACCTTTAATCCTACAACAACTCAGTGGATTGGTTTTATTAAACCTACTGTCTAGATGGAAAACCTGAGGCAGGAGGAATGTAAATAAGTGTAGGTGTCACACAGCTAGTAATGGGTGAAGCTGGGATGTGGACCTAGTTCTGTTTGACCTCACTATGTTAAATATACATGGTTTGTAATTATTGGCTATTTAGCTAGAATTTAGCTTACTACTAGATTATTTAGACCAGTCAGTATGTGTGTGTCTGTGTGTGTGTGTCTTAACTTCAAATACTATTATTTTTGCTTATGAAAAAAATGGTTTCATAAACATAGAGCAAAGGATAAACTTGTAACATTGTAATGACAACTAATTGCACAGCAGGAAGACATAGTTTCCATATTCAGTCACCATAGGGTTTCAAGGCAGAATCAATGAGTGAAAATGGGCAACAGCTTTAGGGCAAAGTGTCCTCTCCACTGGAGGTGTCATTTTAGGTCCAACTATTGGGATGTCAAGTGAATGAATGTATTTGTGTTTGTTTCATGTGCTTTATATACTCTGGCTTGGGGGCAGGTAGTTTGTCCAGAACTTGAGATGTTTTGAACTCTAAGGCTTCATGAATAAAGTGTAGACAGAGCTCTATTATCCAACCAGGTGGAAAATGTATCGGAAAAACCAATTGTATGTTGTTTATTTACTTATTCACTGATTGTTTTGTCAGGTATGATTATTGAAAATCATATTGATCGAAAGTTATTGTATATTACTATTGCTATTTTGTGGGTGGAGGATTGTTTAATTTGGAATAACCTGATTGTCATCTTTAATATTGCGAACATTCTAGAAAGGTTGTGAACGTCGCTTGATGTCATTCAAACCTATAGTTATAGAAATGCTTAGAGATACAGATTAGGAGTTCCTGGTTTCATGGGATCTGAAGTTTATACAACTTGGAAGACCCTTATTAAGAAAAAAGAATACACAATTTTGAACACAAAATTAGTTACAAANCTATTATCCAACCAGGTGGAAAATGTATCGGAAAAACCAATTGTATGTTGTTTATTTACTTATTCACTGATTATTTTGTCAGGTATGATTATTGAAAATCATATTGATCGAAAGTTATTGTATATTACTATTGCTATTTTGTGGGTGGAGGATTGTTTAATTTGGAATAACCTGATTGTCATCTTTAATATTGCGAACATTCTAGAAAGGTTGTGAACGTCGCTTGATGTCATTCAAACCTATAGTTATAGAAATGCTTAGAGATACAGATTAGGAGTTCCTGGTTTCATGGGATCTGAAGTTTATACAACTTGGAAGACCCTTATTAAGAAAAAAGAATACACAATTTTGAACACAAAATTAGTTAAGAGTGGATAGAAGGAATATTACTGGAACCCATTGTTACACCAGGAAGACTAACAATGACTAACTAAACACAGACATAACTGCGAAATACAGAAATACAGCCCCTATCCAAAAAGGAAGTCCCAAACATATTCCCCTTAGCCAGGTTCCAGGGGGTCTGCAAGCACTCTGGGGCATCCAATAGAACTACCAGTCCTACTCCCAAAGGGCCTGGTTGTTGTAACGAGGAAGTGGTAGCACAAGTCTATACATAACCCCTAAAGCTAGATCAGTAGAATAATCTTGCATACACAGAGGCATACACATTTAGTAATGTTATAAAATGTAGCTTTATCTTTATGGCTCCTGTTGGAAAGGATTAATTTTGTAGTATTTTTAAAAGAAAAGTATATTCTTGTTGCTATACGNGTTACACCAGGAAGACTAACAATGACTAACTAAACACAGACATAACTGCGAAATACAGAAATACAGCCCCTACCCAAAAAGGAAGTCCCAAACATATTCCCCTTAGCCAGGTTCAGGGTGTCTGCAAGCACTCTGGGGCATCCAATAGAACTACCAGTCATACTCCCAAAGGGCCTGGTTATTGTAACGAGGAAGTGGTAGCACAAGTCTATACATAACCCCTAAAGCTAGATCAGTAGAATCATCTTGCATACACAGAGGCATACACATTTAGTAATGTTATAAAATGTAGCTTTACCTTTATGGCTCCTGTTGGAAAGGATTAATTTTGTAGTATTTTTTAAAGAAAAGTATATTCTTGTTGCTATACATATTGAACTAATATTTTTGAGGATTCGCATATGTTACAGAGTTACTCTCATAATTTTATTGACTACCAGATTAAGATGATAAATAAGGTGAACTAACTGGAAAGTAACCTAAGTTAGTTATCTTCTATTAACATAAAGTTAATAGAAAATTTTGATTTTGTTAAGCAACATTGTATGGGTTTATGGAGTTAGGCAGCTATTTATATATAGTATGCNATATTGAACTAATATTTTTGAGGATTCGCATATGTTACAGAGTTACTCTCATAATTTTATTGACTACCAGATTAAGATGATAAATAAGGTGAACTAACTGGAAAGTAACCTAAGTTAGTTATCTTCTATTAACATAAAGTTAATAGAAAATTTTGATTTTGTTAAGCAACATTGTATGGGTTTATGGAGTTAGGCAGTTATTTATAGTATGTTATTGTGAAATACTATTATTTTCATATTTTAAAACAACTCTTCTCATTATCAGAAAATATAGTGTGAAAAAATCTATCGTAACAATTTTTCTTTCTAAAATGTTGACTTTTTTTTTAAAAGATTTTATTTATTTATTTGTCAGAGAGAGAGTGAGTGTTCACAAGCAGGGGGAGTGGCAGTCAGAGGGAGAAGCAGGATTCCCACTGAGCAAGGAGCCTGATGTGGGACTCAATCCCAGGACCCTGAGATCATGACCTAAGCCAAACGCAGATGCTCAACCCACTGAGCCACCCAGGTGTCCCCAAAATGTTGACTTCTTTTTTAGACAGTTCTTTACTTTACCTGCTATTTGCAACAAGACACTGATCTTTTCTCAGAGAAAACTAATAAATTTACAGTTGAACCATTCTCCAGTCCAATGTATCATTCCTAATTTGAATGTCACTTCTTTTTGAACTTTTTAAATTTGATTTAAATTAAGAATAGTATCTCAGTCTGGAGATTTTAGAATAACTATTTTAGTACCTTAGACATACAGATTGGTATAGGATATTTTACCTTCAATTAGAATTTGTGTACTTGAATTAGAATTTATGACAATTATNCAAGACACTGATCTTTGCTCAGAGAAAACTAATAAATTTACAGTTGAACCATTCTCCAGTCCAATGTATCATTCCTAATTTGAATGTCACTTCTCTTTGAACTTTTTAAATTTGATTTAAATTAAGAATAGTTTCTCAGTCTGGAGATTTTAGAATAACTATTTTAGTACCTTAGACATACAGATTGGTATAGGATATTTTATCTTCAATTAGAATTTGTGTTCTTGAATTAGAATTTATGACCATTATAAAGACACAGATAATCAACTCTTAGGTGACATCAGCTCCATGCATGAGAGACAGTATTTATTTTAGGCTTTAGGTAGGCTAACTTTTAATTTTTTCGGAGGGCATAAAAACATGATATTGTTCTTTCGTACTTTATAAGCATTCTTCCATTCCCACCTCAGCAATACAATACACAAGTATAGTGGCAATACAACGTAAGAGGTAAGGTGAAAGTATAGTAATACTCGTGAGAAAACATTATTAGTGTAAATAAAATATGAAACTATTATTCCTTGACCATAATCCCCTATCAATAACTAAATCCATATTTCATGATGGGTTATAGAAAAACCATTTATAATAGCAATTTATCATTAAGGATATGGAAGTTAGGAAAATTTAAGACACCCCTGATATCTTTATAGCTTTTAAAAACCTTTGAGATACATCTTTCTATCTCTGCCCAGTGTTAGCTCTGAGGTCTGAAATTCCCAGGCCTCACTCCCACAAAAATATCAGCAAACTCTTACAAAGAACAAAGCCTATGGTAAGTGATATCCCATCTATCTTTTCTGAAGCATTGTCTGCTTTCAAAATATTGTATTCATTACATTTTGCGTCATCTTAGATTTTTATTGCTTAGAAAATTTTCTGTAATGTCAAGACAGCTTGCTCACAGCATTATCTCCTTTCCTTGTTTTCAGTTTTCCTCTTTATTAACTTAGTCCTTTTAGTTAAAACAATACATATCTCTTAATGATCTCTTTGTGGTGGGAACTGTGAAAGGTTCTGTTACACATCTCTGTACATCCTGCTTTCTGTGTCAAGTAATTCTACACTCTCTTTACTCTTTCCTATGAACATAATGCTTTATTAGATTTATTCCAACAACATAACTTGTTGGGAAACTATGGGCAGCTCTAATACCTATACTAATAATATACCTATGGAAGGAAAAAGAACAAACTTATGTTCCATGTTGGGTGCCACATTTTATGGAGGAAGTTAGACTTAAGGAGCCTCTCTCAAAGATATAGAGGTAGGAAGTGGTGATTTAGACCCAGGACTTGCTGGTTCTAGGACACAACTTTTCCTTCTATTTTCATCGCTTTTATTTGATGAAATAAAAACTATGATGTCCTGGTTAAGTAATCTCTTTATAAAAAAGTCAACTGTGTTTCCTTAAGATTAAAAAAAAATTATTGTGGTAATATTTCTGGAGATGGGTTATCTCATAAATGGAGGGGGTTTGCATATGTGCTGGATTTAGCATTATACTGAAAGTCATTTCAGTGATACTGAAAGTCATTTCCTGATAGGTGTGTGTTTAGGGAAAGGTTGGGCTTCCTACCTCATAATTACTCAAAAGGAGTATTGATGAACAGTTCAGGTTGCTGGGTTGGCACCATTAAGAGAGATAAGATTGCTCCCCAGAGCCATCTGGAGGATTGAAAAATACTTCACTGAATGGGAAGAAGGGTGAATTGTAACAGCCATAATTCATAATGCCTCTCCGACTTGTCACATTTTTTCTCTATTTCCTACATTTGGGAATATTGTGTCCTATCCACCCTAGAGAGAAGAGTAGTAAGAAAGGGTTTAATCATATGAGCATTGCCCTTTTCTATTAAGGAATCTATAAAGTATTAGTAGCCAACCATTGACTTTTAAAAAGTTAAAACTGTTGAACCTCTATTAGTATGNCTAATACCTATACTAATAATATACCTATGGAAGGAAAAAGAACAAACTTATGTTCCATGTTGGGTGCCACATTTTATGGAGGAAGTTAGACTTAAGGAGCCTCTCTCAAAGATATAGAGGTAGGAAGTGGTGATTTAGACCCAGGACTTGCTGGTTCTAGGACACAACTTTTCCTTCTATTTTCATCGCTTTTATTTGATGAAATAAAAACTATGATGTCCTGGTTAAGTAATCTCTTTATAAAAAAGTCAACTGTGTTTCCTTAAGATTAAAAAAAAATTATTATGGTAATATTTCTGGAGATGGGTTATCTCATAAATGGAGGGGGTTTGCATATGTGCTGGATTTAGCATTATACTGAAAGTCATTTCAGTGATACTGAAAGTCATTTCCTGATAGGTGTGTGTTTAGGGAAAGGTTGGGCTTCCTACCTCATAATTACTCAAAAGGAGTATTGATGAACAGTTCAGGTTGCTGGGTTGGCACCATTAAGAGAGATAAGATTGCTCCCCAGAGCCATCTGGAGGATTGAAAAATACTTCACTGAATGGGAAGAAGGGTGAATTGTAACAGCCATAATTCATAATGCCTCTCCGACTTGTCACATTTTTTCTCTATTTCCTACATTTGGGAATATTGTGTCCTATCCACCCTAGAGAGAAGAGTAGTAAGAAAGGGTTTAATCATATGAGCATTGCCCTTTTCTATTAAGGAATCTATAAAGTATTAGTAGCCAACCATTGACTTTTAAAAAGTTAAAACTGTTGAACCTCTATTAGTATGATTTTGGGGAAATTCATGCTACAATGAGTCATTAGGCCAGAGACTGAAGAAGCAGCTCAGATTTGCTTGGTGGATCAGTGGTGTAATCTTGCAATACTGTCAGTCACTTAGCTTTACGTAATAAAAGAGCTTACTGTTGAAGACCCTTTGTGACCTAAGTCACATTTATGGTTTTGTTAAATTCCCATAATTTATTTTGTATATTCCTTCCTTATATCCTGGAATAAGTTTTTACACCTCGACTCTGATGACAAATATGTATCTTCGGGGTATATCGTCTTTATTATCAAAACTATTGTTAAAGCCAAGAGGTACTGACTGACCCTGAAGTGCTTTCTGAATCATCACTACCTTCTTATGTGAATATGTAGAATACAGAGGGGCCATGGGTATCAGCCTGCTTATTTTTGAAGCTGTAAATATTAAGTGTCTAGAATCTGTGAAGAGGGACAAATTTAAGGAAATTGGCTATTTGATTATTTTCAAGATATATAGGTCATGTGGGGGAAGGGAGTTACTGTTTCTAAGATGTGTTGTTGACATGATATCATTCAGGAAGGTTAGATAAATGCACCTTTTGGGAGATGGTCAAGATTACATAACCCTTTCTAGCAAAGTCATACATAAACTCATGTTCCTTTAAGTCTGTGGCACTTAGATTTTGTTTTGGTTTTAAAAGATTAATTTCAATGGGAAACAGTCAACTCCCCTTGCAGTTCTTTCCACAGAGTTCTTTTCACCCCTTTGACTGCCACCACCCATTGTTTTCATATTTGTCTTTGCTCTTCCAGGACTATTATCTAATTCTTCAAAGATAATGACTGGTAACATTTCCAGGGAATTTGCAATTTAGAAGGGCACCCTCAAAGAGCAAAAAGTGCTTGAGATGAAAATGAATTTATGCTGCTTGTATTATAGATAATGAAAGAAATATTTTCTATTTCAAGGTTCTTCAAATGATATGCATATAGATACTGACTGATGGGTAGCTTGGTAAATATAATCTAAGATTCTTAGCATTTGGCTTTGAATGCATTATAATAATGTTCTCCAAGCTTTGCCAGATAATAAGAATTACTGGAGACACTTTTTAGAAATTCAGATTTCTTCCATCCCTCCTCAGATCAATGGAATGAGATTTTTTCAGAGAATATGCTTTTTATTTGTATTTGTAGAATTTTAGGACTGGCATATTTGGGAAACACTACATTATAGTATTTAAGAAATCTTTTTTCCTACTTAACGCTAAAGTTAATTGTGTGACAGTTGAGTAAATGTTAATATTCTAAGTGATGGCTGGTTCCCAGAAAACGTTATTATGATCAAGTAGTTGTATTATTCTTGTTATAAAGCATTGTTACAAAGCTTCTGTTTTAGAGGATGGTGCATCTCTGACATTTTGTATGTGCTGTAGAATAAATCTCTATACCTGCTTTGTATGTTATTTTTCTTCACATGTTAACTAAAGAGTCAGCTTGAGGATATACAATGTAAGTACAATGAAGACCCTATTGAGTTGAATGGCTGTCACTTCAGGCATGCCAAAGCAGTACTATTATTATTTCAATTGTATCACATTTATAACTTATCAAACTTACACTTAGAACTAATATCCATAAAAAAATAGCAAGAACAAAATATGAGAAAGGATTTGCAGATTTTGTTTTTTCGTTTTGTTTGTAACAGCAAAACTGGCTGACAGGCTGCACCATCATATGAAAACTTGAAATGTATCAGTTGAATTTAAGTTTGAACTTTGTTAACAGTAGTCAGTCTGAGACTTTTGATCTGTAATGTATGACAGTGTGCTTTGTTTAAAAATCAAATATCCAAATGTCTAGAAACTTCGCATATTATTTAACGTAGCAGATTAGGAAAAGATATTTTTATTTTATGTAACATTAAAATTGGTAGGGAAGAGTGGCTTTTAATTACAGGTGATCACAAAATGAGAAGAAAAAACAGTGTACAGTGAACCACGAAATGTGAATTCTAGCTCATACTGCAATTTACTAGTTGTGTCATTCAGTTGTTAGCATCATCTCCGTCTCCCTTTACCTCAGCCACTTAGTAGAGAGGCCCTAGCATAATTTAGGACCCATAATGGAACAGTTTGGAACAATGCCACAAGCTGAGGAAAGAAATCTGTTAGTGGAAGAAGTGAAGGGATTTATGATAATGCTCTCTTTTTTGGTCCCCATGTGCCTTCTGCTGTGGTGTTTTGGGATGTAAGACTTTGGGAAGTACAATTTGGATTAGAGTGATTTTTACAAGGAAGTCTTATTTGTTTTACTGGGGCCAAAAGATGCCAAGCTAGTGGGAGTCCAGGAGAATGGAGAGCAGGGTGTTGACTGGTTAGGGCTTTTAGGGAGAAAGTAGTGAATGAGCTTGAAGGACTGTTCTGTGTTATCACACCTTGATAATCTGTCCAGGGCAGCCAGAGGCAGTGGTTTGCTGTCAATATCATCTCAGGAATTTTTTAAAAAATCAGCTATTTGGCTGGTGTATCCCTTTGTACATTTTCTGAGAACTCAAACCAGTGTTAGGTACATAGAGTACAAGGCCTGCCAAGGAGAAAAACTCCAGTATTTTTCACTATGTAAGCTTGTTTCTTTGTCTAAAAATTAGACTCTCAATGTCCCCTCCAAATAAAATTACATTTAAAAACTGTGTGGAAGGGGTGCCTGGGTGGCTCAGTCAGTTAAGCATCTGACTTTTGGTTTCAGCTCAGATCATGTGGAACTGCTTGGGATTCTCTCTCTTTTCCTCTCCCTCCCTCTCTGCCCCTCCCTCCACTCATGTGTGTTCACACAACACACACACACACACACACTGTGTCTCTCTTAAATAAATAAATAAATAAATAAATAAATAAAATCTAAAAAAACCTGTGTGGATAGACTGCAATGCATATAATTTGTATGTGGGTAATTAATAGTTCACTGCTCTTGTATATAGATACGTGAAGAAATTGGATGGCATTCCTTCTTGATCTGTGAACTGTGAAAAATGTCTAAGAGAAAATAAATAAGTGGAAATGTCTTTTGGGGGCCACTGACTTCCTTTTGCCTTAGATTGCTATGGATAAAACACGGTAACATTAGGAAGGCACTTCAGGGTAGAAGTAGAAGACAGATATTAAGTTTTTAAGACTTTTAGATTGGGAGAGACTTTAGAGATAATCTTGTCCAATTTATGCGTTTTAGAGACTGAAAACCAGAAGAATAATAAGTCACACAGGTAATGAGATCTCATTCCCATGAGGGCAGAATCTCCACTATGATTTTGGCTTTGTGACAGCTTGTATCACTGTCTTTCTTTATTGGTTAATTGTATTTGTAAATATTTTATCTCCCTGTGTTATAAGGTTCTTGAAAACAGAAACTGTGTCTTATTTCTTTGTAGCTGTTCCAAGAGTTCAATAAATAAATGTTTGTTATTGTTGTGGAGCTGATTTGTGGGAAAGACTCCCTTACCTCTGCAAATAATGTGATTTGTGCTGTCACCTTGGCAAATAAAGAACAGTTGCAGGCATATAAGTAATCCAAATAAAGGTTTGCATAAACATTTTAAGATCCTAAAATATTGGAATAGATGAGACCATTGAATAGAAATCAACTTCAATCACTACCCACCCCATTTTTAATAAGTTAAAAATCCAAGTGTGTAATTTGATGCAAGTGGTCACTTTCGCTTTCAGTCTGAGAGGAAGTCAATAAATTCCTTTTGCTGTTACTCACAAAAGTAGTTTAAATTCTGTGCAGGACATGAGTCTGGGGAATCACGTCAGCCTCAGCGTACAAAAGAGCCTGGAGAGACAGCAGAACAATGTCTCCCCAATCGAGCTGCTGAGGGAAGGTGGTCTTAGGTTTCACTGCAGGAACTAGCAGGCTAAATTTAATTCTCAGAGGCAGAGCTTGCCTTTTAAGCTCCCTATCCATTATGCAATCTAACCTGAAGGTGCACTTTTTTTTTTCTTTTCTAATATTCTTAAGTCATTTGGAGAAATCTAATACTCCTGTTTCTAAATTACATCAGCTTAGCTAAAGATATATTTTCCTTTCTATAAAATTCAGTTCAAAAGAAAAAAGAAAAAAAAGTAAGCCTAATATGCAAGAAAGGGAAGGAAGGAGGCCTAGAATATGTAAATTGTTTGATATTTGACAAATCAGTTACTGTGTGTGGTATGATATGCAAATTAAGGATAATGCCTCCCTCTTATCTGCATTGCAGATTCTTCCTGGCATGCTTTCCATGCATTCTGCCTGCAGTATGTGCAACAGAGCATCATAGCTTAGTGCAAGGGATCTGGGCAGTGGAAATCAGAAGGAGGAAATGTATATTAATTTCATAATCTTTAAAATTATGTGAAATTTGTGCATGTCTAGTCACAATCAATGAGTTGATGAGATAGATCAGAATCTAATAATTTATAAATGGAGATTGCATTAAAGAATGTGTTTAAGGGTAAGTTACAAGTAATACATCTCTTAATTCTAAACCCACTTAGGGATTTCTGAGTATAAAATTCACCATATGCTAAGACTAATGCTTAGAACAATAGGTGTTAGTGTCAAATGTGTGAATATGTATTATTAAAATATATATGGTAATAACATATGCTCATATTGAAATTTAACCTTTGACCTTTGCACTCTAAGTACTACATAGAATCTGTGCATCATGGATTTTCTATCTAGCTTGGGGCCAAATAGTTTTCTGTTTGAAGTGACTTGAGCTTGTCAAGGATTTTTCCTTCTTGAAAGTCCATCATTGAAAATTATTTTTTGTTTGACCATTGTTTTGGGTTTATTTTCTTTTTTCTTCATGTACAATGCAAACATCCTGGTGAAATAAACCTTGAAATTTTATCACCTAAACCTTGGTGAAATTAGTTACTAGTAAACCGAGTGGGTAAATTTCTGTAGTAAGGAACAGATACATGCCTTGGCTCAGGATATATTTTGATTACAGACTAATTATACTGATAGTTGTATGTGGCTTGTAGATTCAATTTATGTTTTGTATGTATCTCATAATTAACTGTTTTTTGGATAATGGGGTTTCAGATTTAACATTTTTTCCTTGTCATTGGAGTTTTGTTGAGCCCTCATCGTTAGTTGAATTTGTTGAGCAGTAATAGCCCTATTACCTCATCAGGCACAGTCTACATGATCAAGCACCAGCTTCCTATTTCTACCTTTATCCTCTTTTCTTGTCCTCTTCTTCTCCAAATGATGTTACCTCATTTGGTAGACTAACCTTTTCTTACATAGAATGATTACTGATTTTTACTAATTTTATTCAATAGACCATAGTTATAAATGTCATTTTTTGATTGTTGTTTTAAGATAAAAATACAAAAAATCCAGTTTTGTTCATATTTTTGATACAGAAATATATAACCCTATTATAAGGATATAGTATTGAAGAATAACTACATATATTTATATAAGTGAAACTTTAGTGGATGATAAAATTTTTTAAAAGATGTGCTGTCGAATATCATGGGATGAGCTAGAAACAACAGTAAGACACTATGTTATTATTAATTTTTTGAGATGCCAGCGTTATTGGGAATGAGAAAATTCAATTGTTGGCATTTTGGTATCTTTTGTTGTCTAATTTGCTCATTTTTACCATACACCCCTTCCTTCCTTCCTTCCTTCCTTTCCTCTTTCTTTTGTTATTTCAATTTATTTTTTAAGTTTTTATTTTATTTTCAGTTTGTTAATATACAGTGTTATATTAGTTTCAGGTGTATGATATAGTGCTTTAACTTCCCTATACATTATGCTGTGCTCACTACAAGTGTAATAACTACCATTTGTTACCATAAATACTACATTGACTATATTCCCTGTGCTGTGCCTTTTATTCCCATGACTTGTTCATTCCATAACTGGAATCCTGTATCTCCCACTCACCTTCGCCCATTTTGCCCAGCCTCCTACTCCCTTCCTTCTGGGAACCATCAGCTTGTTCTCTGTATTTATAGGTCTGATTCTGCTTTTCATAATTTATTTACAAATAGCCAATAGCCAAGATATGGAAGCAACCTTAAGTGTTCCTAGATGAATGGAAAAGGAAGGTGGTTTTTTTTTTTGTTTGTTTTGTTTTGCTTTTAAGAGATAGAGCATGTAAGTGGGGGGTGGAGGGGCAGAGAGAGAGGAAGAGAGAGAATCTTAAACAGGCTCCAGGTCCAGCACGGAGCCTGATGTGGAGCTTGATCTCACGATCCTGAGATCATGACCCGCTTCAAAATCAAGAGTCAAATGCTTAACCAACTGAGCCATCCAGGCACCCCAGGAAGGTGTGTCTTAAACACACACACACACACACACCATGGAATATTATGTGGCCTTAAAAAGGAGATCTTGCCATTTGCAACAACATGGATGGATCTAGAGGGCTTTATGCTAAGTGAAGTAAGTCAGATGGAGAAAGACAAATACCATATGATTTCATTTACATATAGAAACTAAAAAACAAATGAATAAACAAAAATATCACACACCTCTTTTTGAGTTTGATCCTGGCATTTTATTGTTAAGGGCTGTGTAGTACTTCACAGTATACTCTGAAGGTCTCACAGTAAAAGTATCATAATTTCCAAGGAATGAGTGATTTTCATTTTTTGAGTGTTGTGATCATGTGTATCATTAGTCCTCAAAATATTTTCATTTTTTCCCCTTGATTATAGTAACTTGTGGAATTCTTGTAGTATAATATTTTCTCTGCTCCTAATTTACATCTACTACTGCTTTGTACCTCTCAGTGGATTAAAATCTTCATTCCTTATTTATGTTAAATGCAAATAGAATGAGGAATTTTCTTGATATTAATCATCTTGCAGGAAACCATACTGGCTTTGTTTTCTTAAGAATATTAAGTATTAATTACTAAAGCTGTGCAAAATCATATAGACTGGCTTTTAGATGCATTTGAAGATATTCCTTGATTTGCCAGAATTTGGGCAGAATTTGCTTCCTTGTTTATATGCGTGATTTTCCTTGAGTAGTGTCTTTCTGGTTAATCCTACTATTATTTTTGTTGTTTTCTCCCCATGGACATGGCAGGGCAGAAATAAGGGTAGGGAAAGGAAGAAGACAGTGAAAGGAGGATGTTTCCTTTAAAAAAAAATTATCTTGTCTTATTTTTTGGTTGAGATCAGTTTAACCTTATTACAGAGGAGGTTGCTTAAGATAGCAAATTGCCAAGTTTTTCATTCCTAGAAAAAAAATATATCCTTTACTCTTCCTGACAATATAATATTCCCTGTATTCAAAATTGCTTCACTACTTTAGACCACTCATCCAATAATCCAAGGTTCTTTTTCAGTCCAAAGTGTTTTTAGAGCCATATATTTGTTTTTGTTTTTGTTTTAGGATGACATTGAACTAAGAGTGGGAAGACTGATTGAAGCTTTTATTTTTAGGAGGATATGTTATCATAGAGGAGAAGGAATATGGAGAAAGACCCCTTTGAAGGCTAGAAAAGGAAATATTAATTTAATTTAATCAAACGAAAAAGCTTTTAGGTTGATTATTTTAGCATTTGAAAATGTATTAGTATTTCTTTCATGAACATATGGGAACTCCTAGAAGCACCTTGAATTTTTGGCACTTTTAAAAAATCTATATTTGAGGCTAAAATGAAGGAGAAGGTACAAGAACTGAATTTTGATGGAGAAGTGGCCAGATTAGAAACAAACATTTTTGTTTTTGTTTTTTTTCTTAAAGATGTATTTATTCATTTGAGAGAGAGAGGGCGTGAGAGGGAGCAAGCACGAGCGGGCACGTGTGCAGGGGTTGGGGGCAGAGGGAAAGAATTGCGACTAGACTCCCCACTGAGCATGGAGCCCTAAGCAGCCTGATCTCACAACCCTGAGATCATGACCGCAAGATCATGACCCAGCCAAAATCAAGAGCTGGATGCCCAACCAACTGACCTATGCAGGCTCCCCTTTTCCTGGTTATTTTTCACTCCTTTATCCTCCTTGTGTCAAGCAGGTTTAGGTGTACTGCTGTCAAACTTGCCCATAATGATATTTAAATGTTTCCACGTCAACTTCTTTCCTTTGTGGTCTACTTTCACACATAGCACTCTCCTTTCATTTCTTCCCTCTTGTTTTGTGTCTTTCATCCTAGAGTTAATTAACTTCAGTTAACTGCAAGTTAAGAGACACTGCCACAGTCTCCTCCTAAGGCACAAGGGGATTCCTGGAAAGAAGAGGCACATACCTGTCCTTCGTCCCACTGACTAGTGCCTTACACTATAAGCATTTGGTATTGGCATTTTACACACAGAGCTTCCAGCATTCTAAATAGACTCCAGAAAATTTTAAAACAATTTTAGCAGAAAGGAATGGAAGCATTGAAATAGAGATACTGTAAATTTGGACAGGAGAAAATAAGTGCACTGTCTGAACATTTGTCCATTATCCCTTGTCTAAATTTCTGGATAAGCAGCAGAGTCAGATCCAAGCTGGATTTCTGAATCCTGAATGCATGGTTCAGTGGGGCAGTGTTTGCAAACAAGAGACCATTCCTTTTCTCTCCTCTGTATCCTCCATCCCAATTTGTAATTATTTCTTCCTTATGCACCCCTGGCCTCTTTTCTCCTTCAAGTCACTGATATCAAAGGAAGATAGTGCCTCCAATAGTCTCTGGGCCCTGATTTCCTATCTGCTTACTTAAAAAGTCCTATTAACTACTCCAGTGGACCTGATAATATTAGCTAACATTTATCGAAAACTTAGCAAGGGCCAGGCATTATGCTAAACGTTCTAAGTATATTTAACCCTCATATTGACCCTAGTAAGGTAGGAACAATTATTATACCAATTTTAAATCTTAAGGAACTGAAACTCAACAAGATTAAGTAAGTAGCTAGTGTACAATGGGTGAGTGTCTTGAACCCTGTGACTCTGAAGTTGGCACTCTAAATCACTACTCTCTCCCTTTTCTAACGTGTGAACACACACCCAAGTTTGTCTTCTTTCTCAGACTCACTTCTTTCTCTGATATATCTGGATTCTATTTCCATTGTCCTATGCCCAGTTTTAAAGGACCTTCCAAGACCCATTAGACTGATGCTTCTGCTGGGCTACTTGTTTCATTCTTGATTCTGGTTTTTCCCCTAAATCACTTTTTTTGGAAAGTCTTTTGGCTGTATACATTGACCTACTGGGTTACATATTCAGGATTCAGAAGCCTTTCAGAATCTGAGTCCCCACTTCTGCTTATTCAGAAATGGTGTTTAGAACGGATAATGGAGACAAAGTGCATT
Organism: Ailuropoda melanoleuca; assembly: GCF_002007445.2. Classification (NCBI taxonomy): domain Eukaryota; kingdom Metazoa; phylum Chordata; class Mammalia; order Carnivora; family Ursidae; genus Ailuropoda; species Ailuropoda melanoleuca. The sequence goes on along the minus strand of NC_048223.1, from coordinate 71,384,933 downwards.
TATCTTCTCCAGTCCCAATGCTTAATACCTTTAGTACAACACTTCTAGTCCTTTCTGTTGAAATCATTTAATATCTTTTCCTGAAGTTTTATTAGGATAGAGGTTATAGATGTATAAAATGCCAACAATGGATCCAGATAACAAAAGGTATTTATCAATGGAGTGAAAAGAAGTTATCCTCCTCCTCTTTCTCCTTTTTTCCTTGTGCCTCTATGAGAAGATTATAGCAGTACACATTTTTGGCATTAACTGAAGATAGGTTAGATAAAAAGTCCCTAGATGCTGGGAATCCATGGTCCAGTTATTCTGGTAGAGATAACTGAGTGATCAAAAAGCAATTTCTCACATCTACCCTTGTATGCTGGAAGTTGAAAACTGTCATATTAGATTTATGGTAGCAACAAGTTCCTGAGATGAGAATCGTATAAAGCATATGGTAAACTAAGGAGTGAAAAGGGCAGACAATATTTAAGGCTATGAAAATGAAACAGGATCTCCGAAGTGAAAGTGCATTAGCTATTTTATAGTTCGTAAGTGTTGGTAGAATGATTTTAAAAACAAGGCCACAGTCCAGGAAGGGAATAGAATATTTTTTGTATGTTTTAATACTTACTACATCTATGAGTTAACAAGTTAGCATCATATATCTGGTGGTCTTTAATATGCATTCAGTTCTTTGATATTTGACATCTATAGGATGAGAATTATGCTATTGAGAATATTTGGGGGGCAAATTAAGATTTATTGAGCATATACGATATGTTGTCAGACCTTGGGCAAGGTGCTTTAGGTATCAAATCTCACATAATTTTCACAGCTGCCAGGTGAGATAAGTCCAATTATCCCCACTTTGCCAGTTGAGGAATTAGAGGCTCCAAAATACTAAAAAAAACTTACCCGAAGTCATGAAACTAGAAAGTGGAAGAGCTGAAGTTGCTGAGTTTAGATCCAATGTTTTCTTGGCTTTAAAGACCATGATCTTGCCACTGTACTATGCTGAATCATGCTTTTTCCTGAGAAATAATATCTTTTATGTTATCCTCACATCTGTATGAGTCCTTTTAAGAAAAATCTGTGCAAGTCATTAAGACCAGAAGTCATCATAACTTTTGTATTCATTTCATAAACCTAATATAAGACAAGCTGTTTCAATGAAGAATAAGACAAAGCCTGACTCTGGGCCAGAGAGACAGCTATCACCTCTCATAATGAACACTCATGGAGATTAGCTAGGTAGAGAATCTGGGAAACTTTCCAGATAGCATCAAGCATGATCTCTCTAACATTGCATTTTACTCTTAGACATTCCACTTTGACTCCATTTGTCCTATTCTTAAAAGCAGATTTTCATTAATTTCTGACAAGTTAATGCTGCTTTATATCCCCCATCACAATGCTAGGTAATTTTAAAACTCTGTAAGAAATAAACACTTAAATAATTCTGAAATAACACAACCCTCTCTCCTTCCATTTATTTGTAAAATAAAGTAACAAAACTGTGTGGGTTAGATTGGAATCAAATAGATTTCTGGTCTCCCTGCCAGTGAATTTTGCGTTCTAAATATGCTACAGCCTATTTAGCACTTGGAAGCACCATGGATAAAATTCTAAACTGTATGATTTTTTTTCTCCATGTAAAAAATCAGATTAAGCATTATATGTCAAAGAGATCCAAAACCAGTATTTTCTTTCTTAATTTTGAAATGCATTGAAAAATTCAGAGACCATCTCTGCTCCACATACTCCCCAATTTTTAAACAAATGGAAATACTTTTTCTTTAGATTATTTTTACATAAAAAATCCCCCATGGTTAAATTGCCTACAAAATAGAATGTTTGGTATCATGGAAATAAACAGAGAAAGTAATCACCAATATATCACAATTAATCTGTACTGTTGAACTGGCATGCATTAAACTCAGTCACATTGACTGAAAACTGTCAGAAAAACAAAGCAAAAATACCAATGATTGATGAAAAGACTTATAAAGTTGGATGATTCTCTGATGGAGCAGTGAGAGAGTGAGGGGTAGGCATCACTGCAAGAATTGGTGTTAACTTTTCTTAAAAAATCATTGTTAATGATCTGGGAACACTCAGTTAACAGCATATCAATGAGTCTAATGAAAGATGTGAGATCCAGAGGTGTTAGCAGCACCATGTTAAGAAGAAAACTCATTCAAATAAACCCTGTGCTAAAAGAAATAGGAAGAAAAGAGATAAATGACAGCTAAGAAGGAAAATCTGCTTTCTCAGGAAAGTTTTTTCTTAGACCATTTTTCTGTGTGGGACACAAGAAGGGTTTCAATGGCTTGTTGTGGCTAATTGAGCAGAGGACCATTGTTACTTTGGTTCCATGATCATTTTGCTACTGAGCATAAGGGAATACATTTCTAGTGATTAGAGATTGTATAGATAACCTAAGACCCTTGGGTTGTTTTCAGACGTTTCACCATCTGTGGGATGTTGCCATATCTAGTGTCCTTGGCATACATCAGGTATATAAAATGTAAGGAGAAAGTTGGCAGTGTACCTTGGTCTTATTTCACAGAAAAAAATGGTGCTCTGAGATATGAAATCCCTTAATTCTTGGCCTTCATACCTACAGGTAATTTATATATGTCTTTTCTGACTTCCCTCTGCCTGGCTAACACTACTTAACTACTGTTTAACCTGTACTTCTGTGCTTTTGCCGGTTGCTGACTGCTTTGGGACTGGGATGTGGCTGCTCAGTTTTCACTTTATTTGGCACCTTTCTTATACTCTTGCATGTACTCAAATTTGTTCTGGGAAACACCAAACCCACCAGTCCATTCTCCTTGATCTATCTCCTATTCCTTACATTCTCTTTGGAATTAAAGGCCTTAACTTTTATTTACTCTCTAAAACTGACAATGGACGCCAGGGGACTTCTTGGTTTCTGAATCTAACAAACTCTTACAGTCCTCATTCTTTTTCTACCCCAGGCAACTGAATTTGCCAACCACCTCTTCCTTTCCTCATGGTTTCCTGAATCTTGCCTTTCCCCAGCCTCTTTGACTTTCCCTTCTCAGTGGCCTCCTCTCTCCTCCTCATTTCTTCCCTCCTCTCCACCTCCAGCTTCTGAAAGTACTGGGCATTCTTCAGGGCCTTGCTCTTCACCTTTTCTCACCCACATCCCTTATTCAGACTATTTGATCACTTCTATGCTTTAACTATGTCTTATATATTGATGACTCCAAATCTCTCTTCTGAGCTCCAGACCTAAAAGTTCACATGCTTAGAAGACATGGCAAACTCAACACATCTGCAATTTAAATCATATGATATTCCCTTTACCTCCCAGTGATACCATCATCCAATTGCTAACCCAAATCAGAAACTTGAGTGTTAATTCCCTTCTTTTATTCACATATCACATCCAACTGATAGAAAGTTCTGTCCATTCTACCTCTCAAACATCATTCCTTTCTAACTCTTCATCACTGGGCTGCCCTCCCTGGTTCAACCCTCATGACTTCTCATTCACATTGTTGTAATAATCTCCTAATTGGCATCCCAAAATCCAGGGTCGTTCTTTTTTTAATGAATACCTAAAACTCATTCTAGAGCTTCTGTCCCCAAACCCTTTCTTGCTCCCATTTCATAATGTCCCATGTTTGTGTGAAAAGTCTAAATTCTTAATTAAACATATAGGTACTTTCCTAACTCACAGCCCCATCGCTTATGCACCTTAAGGTCACTTTACATCTTATCAAACTACTGTGTCCAGCTCATCTTGTCGTTTTACCCTCACAAGCTTTTTGATAGCCCAGCAAAAGCATTGTCTTTTCTATGAAGCTGATCTTGATCCCAGTGGAGAGAATTAATCATTATAACCTTACCTTCTCTGGTACCCTGAACCTAATACATTATATCAGCCACAGTGCTTCATTACGGTTATTTGGTTGTCTTTGTTTCCTTACTAGATTCTAAGCTTCTGGAGGGTAGGATATTACCTTATTCATCAGTGAGTCATCAAGGCCTCACAAGTAATAGACACTTAGTTTTATTGATTTGGATGAAAGAATTATTGAGTTAATTAATAGATATATGTAAAATTTAAAACTTAGAGGTACTAAATAGCCAAAAAGCATGAGTCTGAAAATGGCAATACAGCTCGATTTAATTTCTATAGCTTTTATGCATCATTAAATTCTTGTACTTGTTTTCCAAACTGTGTCTGGAAACTGGTGAATAGAAGAGGGGACTAGAAGAAAGCTTTAGGCATATGAAAATTGATGGTGATTACTTTTCCAATATCCTTTCTGGTGATGTATACAAAATAGGTATGTGATAAAAACTATTGAACGTTTGCATAACCTTTGGCATCCACTAAATAGTTTGTATTATTTACAGGAACAGCGCAAGTAATGCAAAGTTTCCGGGGGCACTTGGGGAGTCCGAACTCTCCATAAAACCACTGCAGTTTCACATTCCAGTGTCAGCTCTTCTTTTCTAACAAGTTTGGTTCACTTCTGTACTGTTGATTTGCTCTGGCAGAACGTGGTCAGGTACCATTTTTGCCTCAACACCCCAGCTCTCAGTCAGACTATGCAACCGTGTGCTGTAATTTTCTATTTATTTCTGCTTATCCAACTAAAACATCTTGAGTGGCTCCATGGCTCAAATAACACTTATCCTTAGCAACAATAAAAGTCTAAGTGTTTTCATTTGTGTTTAGAAAAAGATCTGCTGCTCTCTTATGCAATATTTCTAAATCTAAAAAAATATGTAAAATAATTATATTGTCTTATCCTTAGTGGCTTATATATTTGTCTCTTTGGAAGGACTAAAAACTCCTGAAAAGCTCAATCTAGGTCTTTTCATTTTTGTATATTTGGTGTATGGCAATGACTGTTGGCTAGGTTAAACTGATGTATGCTTATAATTTAACATTACACAGTATGTATATTTTTAAGTATGACAGAACATGGATTCTACCTTTATGTTGATGCTTCAGGATTGATTTTTTTTTACCATACTGGTTAACACTATTGGTTAACCCTTTTTTCTTAGTCCCTTTACTGAGAAGTCTCAGAAGTCTTAATTTGCATCACTGTCAACATCTTAATATCACAATTGCATATTGTTTAAAATTATAGACATATCATTTCTTTAATCCAGCAAGGAAAAAAATTCCATCTCATCTTTTCAGAAGAATGCATAAAAACTGCTAAAGAGGGGGTGAAAGAGAGTAAATATCAGAGGGGAA
>NC_048223.1:71305366-71379481 GCF_002007445.2 Ailuropoda melanoleuca | reverse complement strand
CATCACACAATTTCACGCTATTTATTTATGAAGAAATGCCTGACAACTTTGACACATTAAAGCATCTTATCTGGAATCCTTAGGACCAGATGTAGACCAAGAAAATGCCAACTTTGCAGAGTGCCAATATCCTCAAAAAGTTAAAGGACCCCATGAGAACTTATTTTCCTTCACTTCACATTCCCTTTTGAAGTAAAAAGTAGGGGTGAATAATGCTGTTGATATAGCAAACACTGTTAGAGCTATTGCTGAACTCATTACACTACTTAAAAATATTGACAAATGGACATGAAGTGCCACTAACCTTCAGTTTGACCAGTGTATGGAGACAGGGTGACTTCTCTGAGGCACTGACAACCCACTGGAAAGTTAGTATGTTTTATGACAGTGTGGTGGGTTGGCTGTCTTAAAGTATTCTAGGCCATAGATATTCAGACCAAGGTCATAGGTATTCAGATAGATTTGTAATGATTCTGGATAAGTCAATGTATATTAGAACAATCTATAATTATCTTTTAAACAAAGAAGTGATTTCTGAAGCAGTGGACTAAGTAAGCTCTACCTGCTCAGTTAGATTTGCAGGTGCATTTTGGGGATGGATTCTTTAGCCTGACTTATCCAACTGTTCACATGGCTACTGGTGTTCTAGCATGATATTTTATTTTTCTCCTGCCTTTACTAACTTTTCATTTCTGACTTCTGTATATTATTTCTCCCATGATGCCGAGCTAGATATCCAATAATTATTTTATTGGACAACAAATATTATGTATCAAAAAGTCTCTAATTAGCCTTATGCATTATACTTAGGTGAATGGAGGCATAATTATTTAGTTATTATATCTTTAATTAAGTGGCACCATACACTTCATTTGCAGTTCCAGAACATTCAAATGTACTTGTATGAGTAAGCTTTTCTAATACTAGGCTCTATCTGATGCACAGGGAAATGTTTGTCTCCAGAAAAACTTCTTAGAATGAATAACCTGCTTCAGCCTTTATGTTAACTGAAAATATAATTTTATAAGGTATAATATTCAGGATTGCTAACAGCTGCTACACTCTTCTTTATGTCTGGTACACTTGGAATAACCTGTAATTTTCCTCTAGTTACAATTTGCAAAGTTGTAATTTTGGTTATAATGTTAAGTATTGTAATAGTATAGCTTATGGTTTCATAATAACCTCACTGTGAGGCATTTGTTCATGTTATTGTAGAGCAAAGGACAGGTAGAAATGCTGTAAAAATAAAGAATATATCTGCTGATACAGAAACCTCTAAAATCCTTTCTATCAAGAATTTCCTACACTTTAGGTTCTAATGTTTGATCATGTCTGAAAAATTAATATCTATTATGAGTCTTCTCAAAAATGATTTCAGCTTCATGTTAAATGTTATCTAGACCTCTATAGGTAATTCATTCCTTTTTACTAAATTTATGTTTATTATTATAACAATGCATACTATATAAAGGTGTATATTGATGTTTTCATTATTGTTCATTTACTTTTAAAGGCTTATCTATCAGAGAATATAAAGAGAGAAATTTAAAAAAATACCTTCAGTTGAAATCCTGGTTCTACCAATGGCCTGATAGTGGTTTTGGACAGTTAACACTTTCGAAGGTTTCCCCGCCTTAGGAAGTTACAGAGAAATTTTGTAAGCATTTCTAGGTTGACAAATACCTGGGTGAAAGATCTTATAAGATAAACATACTACTTGCTATTTGTACAGATTTGTATTTTCTTTAAAACATTGGGCTTCCATTAATGTTATAATTATTTAAATCCCAATGATATCAGAATGTATATTAATCTCATTTTCTTAGATGATTGTGATTTTCAGAGCTCATACAGTAGCCTGGGATTTTCTGATTCCTGAGCATATATTTTCACCTCTATAGCACTGCTGCTTCTCTCTATAGGAAATGATATCAATTGATAAGTAGAAACTGGTTTTTTGTGAACTAAAATATTAAAGAGCACATTGAAGTGACTACATTTAAAGCACTGAAAGAAATTGCTTTACAATGTATTTTAACTTCAGGAGTATTTTTTAGGGTGTTTAATCAACAGCAATGATAAAATATATATATGACATATTTTATGTTCAGGAAGATCTATTTATTTCAATCTCTGTTAATCTTTATAACTGGGCACCCTTGATCTCAAATGCTTTGTGTAAATACCGCTATTATAGCTACATGAATAATCATATTGAGTTCACTACTGTGAGTAGACAAAGGCTACAGTATGGTAAAACATAAAACATCTCTCCCCATATGGCTTTCATGAAAACCTTCTTCTCTGTTCATTTATTTCAATCCCTTTTATGAACAACTTTTTCTCTGCGTATGATTTAAGTGGTAATATTCCTGGAGGTTCTGTCCTTGACCTTCTTTTAATTGAGCACTTTCTCCGGATTAACTCAGTTATTTCCATGGCATTGACTACCAGCTAATCATGGCTTACCAATATATCTCAAAGTTGTCCTCAACTGAACTCGCTAACTGAAACCACCATCTATGTAATTGTTTGAGTTAGAAAACTGGGAGTTATTCTCGATTCATCCCCCTCTCATACCACCCACACCTATTTAGTCATAAAGTCCTGTCATTTCTGTTCTAAAAATGGCCTGTAAATTTCTGCTTAGCTCCTCACCCTCTGCTAGTATCTTAGTTCAGGGTTTATTCATTTTTTATGGTTTTCTAATTCATCTCCCTGTATCTAGTCATGCTTCAGTCAAATGTCTCCTACACATTGATCTACCTGAAATTCAAACATAATTAACATCCCTTTCCCAAATATCTTATATGGTTTCCTTTACCTAAAAAATTAAGAAGAGATATTTTAGTGACCAATAATTATCTCTGTAAATTGAGCAACATTTATTTGAGGTTATGGACTTTTTTTTTCATTTATATATATAGTTTTATATTACTACTGTTGGCACATAGTAGGTGATTAATATAATTTTGCTGAGTAAATGAATTAATGAAACATTCAAGAAAAAGAATACCATAAAATTAGATAACTGCATATATTTAAAGTACCAAAATTTGCTTATATGCACTGGCAAATACATTGCTTCCAAATACGCATCATTTAAAAACCACAACTTACTATAAGTTGAAATAAGTAAACATATTTCTTAATTTGTTGAGTGAATGGAATCTAAAGTCCTGGCAATTGTCTCCACAGCCCTCACTTAATTGACCATCTCTCTTCCTCCTTCACTCCACTCCAGCCACCTGGTCTCCCTTTGGCCCTTGAACGCCCAAGTCCTGGAGGCCTTTGCACTTGAGAACTTGATTCCCTGAGAGAAGGAATCTTCTCTCACATAGCTGTGTGGCTCACTCTCTTTTGATCTTAACCAAATGTCATCTTCTCCTATTTAAAGTCGTAACACTTCCCTCCTTCCTTTTCTGCTTTATTATTGTCGTCTCTAACACAACTTTCCATCAAATGTTCTATATATTTTGCCTTTATTCTATTTAGTATCTGTGTTCCACAGCTAGAATTATAAGCATCGTGAGGGTAGAGGCTTTGGTCTGTTAGTGCTCACTGTTTTATCCCCAGAATCTAAACAGATAATAAATACTTGTTGAATAAATGGATAAATGAATGAGTAAATCCTCTACGTTTATTCTCAGAAAATGTGCTCTTAAAAATAAGACCCAAAATGATTTGAAGTAGTTTACAGTGAAGAATATATCTACTAAGATTAATAAAATAGAAATAAAGTAAAAAGGAGGAGGAAGTGAATATAGTAACGTAACTATAACATCATTGCTCTAATTCTGTACCAAAGTTTTCTTTGAGATTTCTTTTAGTCAAAAAACAAAAAAGCAAGTGAAGCTACCTAGTGCTAGTTTTCAGAAAGGAGAGTAAAATTTTTAAAGAATATTCTAATGTTGAGTTAAGTAGGGATTATGGAATAATTTAATGAGGAGTTTTCTTGTAAAATGCAGATGATGCTTCAGCTATGGATTTTCTTAAAAGCAAACTTTGATAAAAGTTAAAAGAATAACATTAAAGCTCAATACAATGAAAGCATTTCTGTGATGCTCTCAGCTGATGTGGCTCAGGTCTGTAGCTTAATTTGATTGAAAGATTGATTTTGAGTACAGAGAGAGGTGAAGTGATAGCATATCTCTTAGGCTTTTTTTTTTCTCTTACATAACTGCTTCTCTTGTCAAAGTCTGATAGGAATTTAGGAACTGCATGTCAAAAAGTACTCCCAATTGGAGTTACTGATTCACACTAGAAAACAAGTGAAGTTTCCCCCATATTCCTTAATTTCTTCCTGCCCTCTAACTTTCAAATTAAAAATTGTTTTTTTAAAAAAATAATAACATCCATAACAGCAATAAGAACTTTCAAAAAAACCTAACCTTAAATAATACATGTGAATATATGGTCATTCCAAATTCCTTAGCTTCAGTTTTGCTTCCTTCTAAACCATTCTCCACATGATATTTTTACAACAGCAAATATGATAATGTCATATCCATGTTTTTGACAAATCTAGAGACTCGTGGCCTGAAGAATTTTTTTAGTCAGAGTTTAAGTTATTCAGACAATATTTAACAGACACTTAGCCTATCTGAAGGGCACTATGCTATACAAGTCTATATACATATAACTAATGAAATTGCTTCCTGCTCTTAGTGATATGACACTATAAGAGGGGAAATGTGAACACACAACTCAATACAGGTGAGCATCAGGTGATGGGTACCAGGAGCTATGAGTATTCAGAGGTTAGAGAGAGTACTTCTTCTCACTGGTAAGCTTAATGAGGGTTTCATGAAATAGGTCACATCTGAACTGAGCCTTCCAAGATTTCTTAGTGCAGACGTAGGTGAAGATATTTCTGGCAGTAAGAACACAAAGAAAAATGGCATTGCCAAGAGATACGTCAACATGGTCAAGTAGTGAGCAGGTAACTGCAGATAGACCTGCTTTCTTAGACTGGGGTAAGGCAAATGGTAGGAGGCATGGATTGTAAACTGTGTTAATAGTACACGAAGAAATTTAAACTTTATCATACAATCACGAGAGAGTCAGGTTTTGTGTCTGGGTAGAGAGGTGGTCATGTTAATAGATGCTTCAGAAAATGATTGAGCGTAGAGAGAACAAAACACAGGACCATTACAACAGTATGATTGCGATTGTTAGTAAAGACCTGAGTTTGGATGATGATCTTGGGTCATTAAAAGGATAATCTAAACTTGTTAGTGGAGGGAAAGAGATTAAAATGATGCTTATATTCAGGAACCAGTAAGTGAGAGGCATGGGACACTGAAAGATGAGGTGTAGGATACTAGAAGATACATTAGATCCTCAACCAACATGGAAGGCTTGGAAGAAGTGATGCCAACCCCTTGAGATCTACTTGGGCTTATCTTTTATTGGGTGTTGCAACCCCATCATTTAAAACAGCGTGAGGAACACAATAGGCACTTGATTTATGATTGCTAAGTGAATGAATAAGTGATTGGCTAATGATTGCACAGGATAAGCTTCAGCGTAGGTAAAGAAAATGATCATGGCTGCCCTGGAGTTAATTTTACTGGTAAAAGATATATCCATGGCACTAGTTAGATCATTCAAAACATTGGTGTGGCTTTAGATCTAGCAGTGTGTCAGCTTACTTCTTCTAAGAAGCAGTATAAAGTAAAAGTTACTTATCTAGACTCTAGAAGTAGGTTACTAGTGTTTGCATCCCAGCTCCACCACTTAGGATCTTGGGCAAGTCATTTAACCTTTCTGAGCTTTAGTTTCCTTGTCTTTAAAATGGGAATAATTATAATACTTACCTCATGGTGTTGTTGTGAGGATTAAATGAATTACTATGTGTAGTTAGAACCTTGCCTGGCACATATTAGTCACTCTGTGTGTTATAAGTAGTAGCTGTGAACTGTCTATTAGCATGAAGTTTTATTTATATTTTTTATTGATTCAATGTGCAGTTGTGGTTTTCTGGCACATTTCTCTTACCAAAGATTCAGGGATAGATAACTATCTGATTTGGGAAATACCCCCCAGATCTGATTAATGAAATCTGATAAAAGGTAAGCATTGATAAAAATTGATAAAATGCTTTAAACTGCTCAGAAGGAAAGTCCTACACAAGTAGAACTTGATATCAAAAAAGCTCAAAAGCATATCTTTGAAAGAAATGATCTTTAAAATTATGGGGCGGCCTGGGAGGCACAGCGGTTAAGCATCTGCCTTCGGCTCAGGGCGTGATCCCGGCGTTATGGGATCGAGCCCCACATCAGGCTCCTCTGCTGTGAGCCTGCTTCTTCCTCTCCCACTCCCCCCGCTTGTGTTCCCTCTCTCGCTGGCTGGCTATCTCTGTCAAATAAATAAATAAAATCTTTAAAAAAAATTAAAAAAAATAAAATTAAAACCAGCCTAAGTTTCTTCCCATTTATTTTTGTTAAACTCCATCTTTTAAAAATTATGGGCTTTTGGAAACCTAATGAAAAAAACAGCTAGTGTCTCTTTTGCTTATGAAGAGATGGAAGTACGAGAAGATAATATATGTAAAAAGTAAGGTCCTTCAGTTCAAAGGAATTTCAAAAGCTAGCCATTTTGAATTGTTTAAAATTCTGTAGTATGCTGAAAATTAAATAGAAAGGGTCATTCTGGAGTATCATAGCCCAGTTTTCTAATATATAGCAGAAAGCTTATATGTCAGTAATTGAGTACCCAGGATTCAGTATGCTCTAATAGGGGAGTTAATTGAACTAGGAACACAGTAAAAAATGAAACAGATTGTTTTTGTTGATTTTATACATATAAGAGATTTTGTTTTATGACTTCTTTTACATAAGACATGGTATAATGAAACCAGAAAGCTTAAATTGATGATAAAGATGTAATTTGAATCTTTTTCCACTAAACATTTTTGGATTTCAATGTGTAAAATTATAATTATAGATAAATCATCAATAGCATCTATTTGATGCATTGCTAGGCATATAAAAAAAGAGATAGCTGTAGATATGTTTTTGCATCATTCATGATATTCATATTCCCATTAATGATAGCAGAACCTCCACAAATCACATATTCTTCTTTCCTTCTCTTAAATTTTGTAAATTGAATGAATATTTCAGAAATCAATCCATCAGATGTGATTTGTTAGAGCTATCAAGTAAAGTAAAGTGAATTTTCTCTACTTGAATTTTAAGAATAGTTTCTGTATGTCAGTTACTTCGGCGAAGGTCACATCATTGTTCATGAAACAAAAGAGAAGCAATGTAACACAGTGTGTCACAGTGCAAGCTTTGGAGTCACAGTAATGGGACTTAAGTCTTGGCTGCAACCATTTGCTAGCTGTGTGTTCCCTGACAAGTTATGTATTTTCTCCAGGTTTCAGTTTCCTCATATGTAAAATAGAGACAAACCTCACAGGAAAATAATGAGGATTTTAGGAGCTCATATGTGGAAAGTACATAGCCTACTTCATTTTACTAGGAAAAAAGAATTTAGACAAATTATGTACTGCTATGAACCATTTTATATAAAACATAGGTTTTTTTTATTACTATGCAGAATCATAGAATTCTATGATTAAAACATTATTGCTAAAGTAATTGTTATTAACCAAGACTGGAATTAAAATGCCATTAATACAGGGGGATAAATTTAAAAAAAATTGATATGTTTTGCTGCCAGGTGGAAGAGGGCTGCTCAGAATGACCTAGTCTAATCTGTCCATCCTGCTTCTTGCCTTTATGAGCTTGTGACACTGCAGTAGGATGCTAAGAACATAGTGATTCACACTGATTTCTTGGCTCTTTAACCCAAGAATTACATTAGCTTCAAGTAGAAACTAAGGTCTTAGCCTTCTCAAAGTGTATATTTCAACTTGCTGTCTTTGACAGGTTCTTTACCACGTTAAATGGCATATTCCAAACTTCTAACAGTTAAGTTTCAATTACTTGACTTCTCTAAAAATACTTTTATATTATGTCCTCTAAAAGGCCCTAAGTAGTTCCTGGCAGTCTTTTAGTGACTTTACTTAGCAGTCTTTCCTTATTATCAGTGAAATGATAAATTTGCTTGAAAATCTTCAAAGAGAGCTTAGGTTTTGAAATTAATTCAATGCATTTGTGATAAGCATAATGTATAGTGGAAAGGGCTAATATACCGATGGGCGAAGATGAAGAATTATATTCTTAGATCTGATACTGATTTTTTTTCTATCCTCTTCTGTAAACCACCTGCCTTCCTGCTTTTCCTTTCCCTTCTCTGCTATTAAAAACTTTTAACTCTGTGAACTTCTACCTAACTTGAATGTTGAGCTATTTTTCTGGGATAGGACTTAGACAAGTTACATGTTGATAGGTACCAATTTGCACAATCATAGGGTTTTATTTGTATCTAGAATAATAGAATTTCATAATTAAAAGTCACTTGAGAAGGTATCTAGTGTAAATTTTCTAAAGATAAACAGACAGAAGCTGAGTGAGATGGTGTAAAATGTATGTTCAGAGGCAAGTTGTGTCAAAGCCTAATCACTTGTTTTCTTAATATCCTGGATTAAATTAACTCCCTTTTTTACCTTAGCTTCAGTGTGTTTATGGAGAAATAATAATGGAGTTTAAATGATATTTATTCATTCTATTTCTTTACAAAAATTGTAAAATTATTCAGTTATTTTTTGTTCTTGACACTTCAGTATTAATTTACATATGTACATTTACATACAAACATGCACATATATAAATAATTTAAGACTGTTCTCAAATTCACAAGGATCCTAAATTTTGAGCTTTTAAACATATCATGCATTTGATAATTGAGAGGCATTTTGAGAGTACTCTAAAAGTTTATGGGATAAATGATAATATATGCATGATTACTTTAAAACTCTACCTCAGATGTTTTTTAACCCTAAACATTGTCTTACAAAGCACCATCCTGTATAGCAGAATGCTTCAAAGTTTAAGTGAAGCTGCCGAGTGTAAAAATGCTGTACGTGAAGGTCTGATTTCCCTTGCAAATCATCCAACTGGTGTTTCGGGACAAAATTATTTGTTGTTACTAACTTAATTAAACATTAAAGACAGATTATTTTGATGATTAAAATATACTTTCCATATGGCTATTGAAAGATTATTTATATTTTTAAAAATCGTTTTTCCATCAGAATGTTTGAAATAGAGGGCATCAGTATCTTAAAGCACTTAGGAGGCATTTGGAATATGCTTGTGCAGTCAGTGGTACCAAATAGAACTTTGAGCAACAATAAGGGGATGTACTATAACTGTGTTTTCCAGAATGTACCCGCTAGACATATGAGGCTATTGAACATGGTTTCTAGTGCAGTTGAGGAACTGAAGTTTTAATTTTAACTTGAATTTAAAATAGCCACATAAAGTTAGCTACTACCCTATTGGACACTCAAGAATAGATTGCTTTTTGATATAGAATTAGAGGTTTTAAAATAAATATATAAGAATATCTTGTTCTTTTACCCCTATTTAGGTAGAGCCAAACTTAAGTCTTAAAAAATGAAAATTTATTTTTAATAGTAACCAGAAAAAACTATCAAAAACTTTTTTATAGTAACCCACATAAGTGTTAAATAACCCCATGTCAAAACTCATTCATGACATTCAAAATCTTTAATGCTATAGTTTAAATCAGGTTTGTGAATGTGCATGCTTTACTCGGAATAGATGGAGACCTCTGACTACATTCTTTTTCTAACACAGTCATTAAGCCACCCCTCTACCAGGATGAAATGCGAACTGCTTTCACCTCTATAGGTTTTTCCAACTTGAGTCAACCTGCTCTGAACCAGTTCCAAAATGTCTGTGACCCTATTTGCTTGTAAATATAACAACCTCCAAATGGATTTGCTTTGGTTGCTTAGCTGAAACATTCTATTTCAACTGAAAACTTATATTTTATTTAAGAATAGTCTAGGACATAAGTAAGCCTTTTCAAACAGGTGTTAATATTTAACTAAAGGAGTAATGGCCTGGACAGAAGTCATCAGCTAATAAAAGATGCAATTAAGCTACTAGTAGGGGAATGTGAGGAAACATCAATGATAGGCAAAGTACACCTTTGAACTCACTATAATTAGTACTCCTCATCCACATATACTCCTGAACTAGTCTGATCTTATAAATGGAATGCACAGCAAGAACATTTAATGGGGAGGCCTAGGTAACTCTGAGGTGTAATATGATTTTCAAAGTACTCTATTTTCTAAGTATGTGGTATAATGAAAAGTTGAATTTTGTCTTACATTTGCACCCAAATGTTAACATGACTCGTTAGTTTTGATATTTTTATACTAACTTCTAACAGTCTCCCCAGGGATTTCCCTCCTTCCTAATCTAATTACTTGTTAGTAGAATGCTTGGGAAGAAGCCTTAAAAAATATTAAAATTACTAGCTTGCTTCCATTTTTTTTCTTAGAAGATCTGACTTCTTTAGATTTTGACTATCCTAAGATAGTTTGATAAATATTAAGAAAAAATAATTCAAGAATTTATTTTTTTAAGATTTTATTTATTTATTTATTTGAGAGAGAGAGAGTGAGTGAGCAAGTGGGGGGAATGGCAGAAGGAGAAAGAGCGCAAGAATCTCAAGCAGACTCTGCCTGCTGAGCACAGAGCCCAACGTGGGTCTGGATTTCATGACTCCAAGATCTAGCCTGAGCCAATCAAGAATTGGAATGCTTGGGGCGCCTGGGTGGCACAGCGGCTGAGCGTCTGCCTTCGGCTCAGGGCGTCNCACAGAGCCCAACGTGGGTCTGGATTTCATGACTCCAAGATCTAGCCTGAGCCAATCAAGAATTGGATGCTTAACAGACTGAGCCACCCAGGCACCCTAAGAATATATTTTTTTAAAGTAGAATTATCTTGTTATATAAGTTGTCTCTGATTTGCTTTTTGGGCTGGCAGATTCTGTTCATTGTACATGCTCTTTGAAATAACTACGNCTCTCTCGCTGGCTGTCTCTATCTCTGTCAAATAAATAAATAAAATCTTTAAAAAAAAAAAAAAGAATTGGATGCTTAACCGACTGAGCCACCCAGGCGCCCCAAGAATATATTTTTTTAAAGTAGAATTATCTTGTTATATAAGTTGTCTCTGATTTTCTTTTTGGGCTGGCAGATTCTGTTCATTGTACATGCTCTTTGAAATAACTACATTATTCTCAAAGGGTCTATACGATTTTACAGACGTTTTGCCTGGAGTCTTTTCTTCTCATTTCCCCAAATGCTGTCCATTCCCACTGCTACTTCCTAGATTTTTTTTTTAATAAAGACTGATTGGGCAAATCCTAAATTTTATCTGTGTAGAGAAACATTAAATACAGGATTCATGCAAGCTGTCAGCAGGCAATACCCATTTTCTACCTTTCAAGTCAATTAAATAAAATTGTCACTGTGAAGACCAAATTTAATTTCTCTGTGCCATTATGTTCAAGTGAAAAAAAAAGAAAAGAGTGGACAGAAAAGCTCAGCAGAAAGACTGAGCTCCATGTAAAGTTATCCAATGCAATGCTGCATGCTTCATCATTAGAGGAAAGTTAAGTGTCTCAAGATCAGAAGAGAATGAATCCTGGATATGCTATGGTCTTAACTTCAGTCATCTTTTTCATCTGTGAAGTACAGTTAATACCAAATGCTTTCTTTGCTTCGCAAGATTGTTATGAGGGGCAAGGAAGAAAACATAGGTGGAGATTTTATAAATCACAAAGTACTATATAAATATAAAGGGACATAGTCATCTTTCTTATCACCATTATGACATTCTTTAAAGAATTTATTCAGAAGCAAAAGCAAACGTCCATCAGTGTAAATTTTAAAGTTTTTGCAAGGAAAAAGAATGTATTCTTTCTGCATACTGTAATGGACTTGCTATATTTTCTGGGCAAATTCAGAGAGAAGTACCTATGAACAATTATATGAAAATGTCCTAAGAGGGAAAAAAAAAGAAGTCACTATCATTGACAGAAATATCTGTATTTGATATTTTCTAAGTGAGTCATTAAAATAATCCAAGAATACCAATTTCAGATGAATGTCAGTTGAATGTCACATGTTAAACTTTTGGTAACTTCCACATGGGGAATAAAAAAGATGTAGTTGACTCATTCAGCTCTCTCCTTCTTTTCTTCCTCCCCTCCTTCCTTTTCTCCTAACTCCTTTTTTTCCTTATCTTCCTTTCCTTTTTTCACCCCTGTTCTTCTTTCTTTCTTTCTTCCCATCTTATAAGGACTTGCTTTATCAGCAAAATTTGGAGGTTCCATAAAGAATATTAAAAAATAGAGGGCAAAAATCTCTGTTCTCAGGGAGTTTTCTCCTGAGAAGTTGGAGATTTGGCTGAGTCGTTTGATATTATTTGTGATTTAGGTAAGAGGAGTTGTTTTCTCATCATTTATTTTCTGGGAACCCAGAATCAACTCTATCTTGTATAGAATAATAAAAAAAAAGTCATGAGCCCTGATCTACAAGGTTACTATTTTAACATCTCTTCCATTACAACCTCTTAGAGTTAAGGTGATATATGAGAAAAATAAGATTTTTAGATTTTAGGTTTCTGAATTCTTTTAGTCAAAACATGAGAGAAGTTTCATTTCACATAGATCTGTCTGTATGTCAATCAATGTTTTGAACAGCTAAGGACCTGACAGATGAGGTTTTAAAATGAAAGTTAATTATGGGCATTAATATAATAATTCTTCACCAGTTTCTCAAAGTTCTAAGTTCTTTTCCTTTGAACGTGAATATTCAGAAGACTATTCTTTCTAGAGAGGAAATTTTGACTGATATTTAAGGAGCTATGTGATGGCAACATCTTCTTGAATGTCTTCCCTGTTAGTTGGCTTTAGGATGATTTATTCATTTTCCATACCACTTATTTAACACTGTTTTTTTTTTATTTTGTATTTTTTTGTTTCACTGTAAATATTATTTTGTGTTTTGTTGTAAATACCATTTCATAAAATCCATTAACTCTACTGATAGCAAGGTGTATTTATGAAATATTCCCCAAATTGTTAATTTATTTATCCTCATAAAACTCTTCTTGAATCTGGATTTCCAAATGGTAATTAGTATTCGAATGAAGGTTAAGAATATCTATTAATAGGCATTATAACTTATCTGGATTTTCAAAGTGCAACTAAGAATAATACTTTTCATTTTTGTTATGTATGATATAGTACTTTAGAGAATATTTTAACTTGCAGGATAGATTCAAAATGAATCCTTCCCACAGTGATAAAAAAAAGTAAAAACAACTTTTCCCAGTAACATTACAAATAGCAAGATGCAAAATACATTCTCACCCTTCTGATAAAACTTGCATATATTATTATATAGGAAGTCTGAAATATTTGCATGATTAGTTAGTACTCCTTGACCTTATTTTCCTCAGCATTCCACTTGTGAGAGACAAAACATTAAAAAAAATTAGATATGAAGAAGTAAAAGGTTTGATATATGGCTTTTTAAAAACTTTTTTACTTTGGGGGGATTTCTTTGTGCTTACAAAATGTGCTTATAAACTAACCAAACAACTCTTTAAAACACAAATATACTAGAATTTTTTAGCAGAATGAGTCTTGTTCTCTAAAACTTGTCATGATAAACATTTTTACATTTATTCCCATGATGCTGCCATCGTTCAGAACATTATTGAAACTACTTTTTGGTAAATACCTTCAGTGCCAATTGACAGATGATACTGAAAAATATTTCTTGTAATTTTATACCTTGTGTTTCAAAAGTATGAAACACCTCATATTTAATTCATTAATCTTGGTTTTCAATAACTTTTAAGAAAATTCAAATACTAAAAGAAACATTGATGATATTCAAAAGAATGTGGAGGAGGTGCTGAAGGCCCTTCCAGATAAGTAATTTACGTAAATCTGAGCAGTGGCAAGATCAACTGACCAATTTCTGTTTTCCAAGGGGACTTCTTTGCTGGCTAAAACCCACTTTCATATATGGTTGGTTTAATTACATTTTTTCAAAATTAGGAAATTTTATTTTATAGTAGTAACCCAGACACATAACCACTTTGAAGGATATATTAATGTGATCCTGTGGTAGGCAGAATAATGGCCTTCCAAAGAAGATATCCACATCCTAATCGTCAGTTCCTGCAACTGTGTTACCTTATATGACAAAAGGGATTTTGCAGATGTGATTAAGGAGCTTGAGATAGACTATACCAGATTATCCAGGTGGGCTCAAAGATGCAATTGCAAACATCCTTATAAGAGAGAGAGGCAGAAGGATAGAAGCAGGAAAGTCAAACTTTCAGAGGACACAATCTGATGACTGAATTAGTGAAAGAGAAAGAGGAAGATCTGGAAATGCTACACTGTGACTTTGAAGAAGGAGGAAGGGGCCATGAGCAAAGGAATATAGGCAGTTTCTAAAAGATGGGAAAGACAAGCAAATAGAATCTCTCTTAGAGCCTCTGTAGGAAGTGCAGCTCTGCTGACACCTTGGCTTAGCCCAGCGAAGCTGATTTTGCACTTCTGAGCCCCAGAATTGTAAGATAATAAATGCGTGTTATTTTAAACCACTACGTTTGTGGTAATTTGTTATAGTAGCAATAGAAAACTAATATAGAACCTGAGGTTTAGAAATTAAATATAGTTCAAAGTAACCTAACACATTATCTAGTCCAACTTCTCCTTATCCATGAACTATATAAATAACACAAAGTTTTTTTCCTAAAGTTACAATCTGTAGCAGACTTACAGAACTCAGATATTCTGATCTTGCAGTCTAATATGCTTTCTTTGTATATTGTGTTATGTAAAATCCCAAACATGTTTTAGTAATTCATATGGCATAATTTTTCCTTAGTATCCTTCTAAGAAGATCAATAGGTCTGAAATGGATCAATACACATTGACTTTGATTTTCTTCATAGATTTGCTGACAGTGTAGAGATAGCATTTAGTACACTTAATGAGCTCTACCTCAGGTCTTTCTGAGGTTGGGGTTGTCAGCTTGTCTGAGAGCATTAGGCCTTCTCCCAGTTATGCAATGTAGCAACGTTTTTGACTTTAGAAAGCACGAAGAACTATGAAGAAAGCTTTTCAGGGATGACAGTCTTATTCTACTCTCCACACAACCCTATCAGTAGCTACACATTACCTAGCTCTCTCTTTATCTCCTACCCATACTCATTATGGATTACTTAGACTCTTGCTCTTGATACCATCTCAAGTTTACCATGCCAATCTGTTCCTTTACTTGGCTGTGCTAGGTCCTATACAGTATTCCTTTTCTTGAACATAGTATATCTCTCCATCCATTTCAGTCATCTTTAATTTCACTTAAGAAATTTTGTTTTCAATTTTCCAATTATTTGTGTTTGGTATTTAGCAGAAGACTTATTTTTGTAACATCTTTGTATCCTGTATTTTGCTAAATTCACTTTTGGAAGGTGTAGTTTTCATTTCCCACTTTCCCACTATTTCCTTTGTCATCTGCCTCTTACTTTTACCAGTTGATGGAAATTACTTTTTTGAGGTGACCTATTAGCCAGGTTCCATGGTCTCTTTTTAAAATTCTTCTCTTCCACTACTTTATGATATGTGGATACAATCTTTCCTTCATAGAAACACAGACACAGACACACGCACGGAGAAAGCCTTCTCTCAGTTGACATGACGAGGTAATAACCTGGATCTCTTAGTAATGATTATTAATTTCCAGCACATTTCTGTGGTGGTTGTGCTTTAAATTTCCCATCTTCTATATGGAAATGTTGTTCCATGTTCTTTTCAAAATTGTTTTGTTCTAAACTCTGAAATTAGGTTCTTTCCACTCATTTGGCTTCAAATACAAGTTACTCCAGGGAAAGTCTAAGATTCCTATCTTAGCACTGCTCTTTCTTCAGAAATACACATCACATTTCCAAATGCCTCAGAAAGATCTATTGACACCTTAAGTTAACAGTCAAACTAAACTTGCTTTAATTGACATGAAGAAAAGTTTTTAGTTGACTTAAATTCTGTATTATACCAGATTCTCAACCTCCAGGTCTGCTGCTTCCTTTCTTTCATCCCTTCCAAGTTCCAGTACTTCACTCCTGTTTACTTCTACCATGTTTCCCTTTACAATTCTTCCTTTCATTTGGACTGCCATTGTCCCAGTTCAAGCAATTCATTAATATTTATCACACACATTTTAACAATTCCAGAAATATTAAGATTACAATTGCTTTCATTTGGTATGCATTCTTCTTATTCTTTTCAGAATATATATTTACAATTGTCATATTAAATTAATTGTCATCATATTGTCATCATATTAAAGGTACAACTAAAAAATAAAGGTACAATTTATTCAATTTTTATACATTTTCCATATCACTACATGGCTTTCATGAATATAATTTCAATAACTATTTAAGAGCCCATCAAATTTTTATTGTATTTTTTTGTTATATTATCCTTTTTGTTAGACATCTAAGATTTTTAAAAATTTTTTACATCATATATAATACTTTGGTGACTGTCTTTGTATAAATGGTCTTTTAAATTTGTATATTTTTCTTAATGAGTAAAAATATGTGAAAAGTTTCACGTGATTTCCAAAAGTGTTTTTGGTGATTATATACAAGTGCTTCCTATATATTTTAACTTCACAATCATTATTTAAACCTTTCGCTTATAAAAAGGGGTGGAATGGTGCTATGTTCTGACTATGCCTCTGTTTAATAACTAACAGGGTTGAACGTTTTCTTCCCCCAGTGTTGTGTTAGGTCCTTAAACTTCCTTTATGATCTTATAATTTTGTCTAGATCACTTCAGTAGCCTAACTGGCCTTCCTCTTCTATCACATTTTGCCTCCTACCAGCAGAGTAACAGTCACAAAGCCCAGGAAATCATGTCACTGCAAAAACAAGGAAAAAATTTAATAACTGTTATACCAAAAGAGGCTGAACTCTTTCAGTTAGTATCCCAGACTTTCCAGATTCAAGGAAATATTTAACCAGTCTTCTAGCCTTTTGTGACATTATCTTCCAGGGATTCTGAGTATTGGCCACATCGGTATACTCTTATTCTTTAGGCCCTTTATTTTCCTCTTCCATATCATTACTCACTCTCTTCTCCTCAGCTGAAGTCCCCTCTATTTAAATTTTACTTAACTAAGAAAACATTAACTACTACGTCTTCCCTGAAGCTTACATGATCATTTCCATTAGAATTAATCTCTTTTGTCTGTGTTTCCATTATGCTTTCTTCAAGCCTCCGTTTTAGTGCTTATCTCATTCTTCCCATAAAATAATTTTTGGTGTCCAAATCTGAATTTTTTATTTTAGAGCACAATGGCTGGCTCAGTCAGTAGAGCATGTGACTCTTGATCTCAAGATCCTGAGTTCAAGCCCCATGTTACGTGTAGAGCTTACTAAAAAAAATGAATTTTCTATTTCATTTTAAGTTCATGAGTGAAAGTCTGTCCTTAAGCAATCTTTGATTCTTCGCAGTGGCCCAAACAGTGGGTAAAACATAACAAAATTTAGTAAATATTTGTTGAATTGTTTGAATTCAATTAATTTTGGGTTGTCTTGAAACAGGGGGAAATTCTTAGGGCATGAACCCTTTATAACCTAACAGTAGGGAAAACCCTTCAAGATAATGAGCATAAAAGAGACACATTTTTAGAGATAGTTACGTATATAAAGAAGCCCTTATCCTCTTAACACACATTTGACCAAAAGGCTTTATACGTGAGCTCTTCTTTTTCCTCAAAAACCTTCAAAACACTCACACACACACACCACCTTTTCAGTTATTCACTTCCTTTGTCAGGGTGATATTTAAAAATTGGCTAAGATTGAGGTAGTGAGGTACTCCAGTCATTTAATTTTGTTAAACTACTAATATATAAAATATTATGTCTCTGTCCACTCACTGCTTTTGATAACATGTTTTTTATCATTAGGTGATTTAGGATGGAATTGCAAACGAAAGTGACCTTGATAGAGTCTAAAGTACTGTGTTTCTTGACACAGTGAGGTAAAGCAGTATCATTGGTATTAACATAATTATGTTGTTAAATGCATCAAAGGTGAGGTATTTAAAGCAAATTAAACAAGTGACGTTCTTATTTCATAAATCACATTTAATCTCATGCTTGGCTGTTTTTATGATAGAGTTACAGCAGTAGAGAAAATCAGGCCTGAATGGAAGAGTAACTGATACCTTCATAAACAGATGCTTAGAATTTGAACTTAAAGTGAGTAAGGAACACCCAAAGTCAAAGGGGACAATCAGGGAGGTGACATTCATGGAGACAGCAAAAGATTAGCTGAGATTATTTTAGGACTATTTGAATTAGAATGACGTTATATGAGTGAAGTCTAGAGAAGAGTCCTGACTTTGAGCCCCAGCTCCATCAATGACTCACTGTGTGACCTGGAACAAATTGCTTAACATCCTGCCTTCTAGGTTTCTTATTTATAAAATGGACATAATTACATATGTAATAAAGTCGTTGTGAGGATCAAATTAGAAAAGAGACATGAGTATTTTTTAAATGTAAGTTAACCCATAATTATAAAGTAGTATTGATATCATGTTGCAGAAACTTTATCATGATGTAGAAACATCCTGCTATATTTGAACTTGATTTATTCATTTACTCAGAAAATATTCAGTAAGTGCAAGCACCATATTTATTAGGTATGTGATAGTGAATAGAACAGGTTTGATTCCTGCTCTGAGGATACTGTCTAGTAAGGGTCACTAGTAAACAAACAAATACTAAAAATGAGAGGACTTTTTAGCCTCCGTTTTACCCACTTGCCAGGCTAGCTAACGTTTTCCATTCTCTCTCCAAAACACATCCACTAACATTCATTTTACACTGAATAGCATAGCACTTAATACTTGCCAGGATCTAAGTGGTTTGCATAAATTAACTCCCTTAATCCTCACAACAAGATCTCAGTGTAGATACTACTATCATTCCCATTTTGCAGATGAGGAAATTGAGACATCGGACAGTTATGTGATTGTCCATGTTAAACACAACTAGTAGGTGGTAGATTAGGATTCACACCTAGGTGGTCTAGCTCCGGATCTCACAGTCTGAATCACTATATAATCATACTAACAATCACTATGTAATAAAAGTATTCCTGTTTTCACTAGTTGAGTAGAAAGCTTATTTGAAGGTCAGTTGTATTTGTTCCCAAACATGTTTATAACAGTTGTTTTTGTTACATAATTTTTTTGTTATGTAATTTAATTAAATGTCACATAAAACAGTAAACTAGGAATGAAAAATACAAATGTGATTTCGTATATTTGTAAACTAAATTGAATATGTTGGTAAGACTTAATTGAGGAGAATTGCCTAAAAAAGCTGCCAAATCCTAAGTTGGTGAAAACTAAGAGTGGAGGCATATTGTAAAAACATAGATGTTTATTGCAGTTGGCCTCGTGTGTCATTATGCTCTCATTATACTTAAAAATAAATGAAAGTGGAAAATGCAGAAAATATATATTTCCAATTATTAAACCATTACTAAACTAAAAAGCCTTGGCCCTATATCAAATAGTTGGCAAATGAGTGAATATTTATATATTTTAAGTTAAAATACATATGTTTAAAGCATATACATATATGTACATAAAGATAATTTTTTGTGATATCTGATTTAGCTAACCTTTTTGGTTAACCTATCAATTGTCCTGCAAGAAAGAAATATCTCTAAATACTTACATATCCAAACATTAAAACTAGCATTGGTATCTTGAGTAGAGCTTTACAAGTCTCTCTTGCTCCAGAAGGTAAGGCATAGTGTATCCCATAGAGCGCAAATTGTGTATCACAGTGCATGTCTACAGGGGACAGAACATGAATCCTAGCGTGATCCACAGAAGATTGTTGATGCCAGTGTGGTACATGGAGGACTAATAATGGCTCATAAAATGGATTTATTTTTGTGTCATGTGGTCAGTTCAGTTCTTTTCAGGGCAGCATGATGTAGTGGAAAAGAATCCTGGACGCTAGTCAGTATTTCAGCCCAATTTCTTTATTTGAAGTGGGCAATATAAGTAATGATGTTAGATGTAACATAGTCAGTCCTTAGTGAACTTAAAAATACTTTGGAAATTGCAAAGTATTAAATTGCATGTTTTCATACTACATTGTTAATTCAGTTACTATAAAACCTATTTCATCGATCATTTCTTATCTATAAATCTGTGAGCTCCATGTGCTCACATCTTGGCTCATTCATGGTAAACTGACATTTGTACCTAGTCAAGGGTCTGGGTTCTTCTAGTATGTAGAAGGTACTCATTGATATTTTTTATATGAACTGATGAGAAATCTCCTAACTTTAACCAGACATTTTGAAGGTAAATAATATATGAATGTAAAATATTTTTATACTTCGTTTTAGATGTTGTAAAGTCATTTTCCTCTCCTCATTCCCTCAAAGCCCACTGAAAATATCAAAGAAAAAAAAATACCAAAGGTGGCAAAGAGAGAAAAATATGCCTTCTCCAAGGAAGCAAGGGCAAACGTCCTCAACCTCAATGGTACAAACTGTGAAGATCATATATTAAATATTGTAACCCTACCTAGAAAGTTAAGCCTACTGAGAGATGGCACTGGCTACCTCAGACAATATTTGTTGTTCTCTGAAAAGCATATTTGAGAGTCTTCAATTAAAGAGAGCTTGGTTTCTGGGAAGCATAAGAAAATTGGAGAAATTCCTACAGAGACCCCAGCTGACACTCTAGAATGGGAGGGGAGGAAGCCTCAAAGGGACAATCTGCCAACCATGTCATTCTGTTCTCTACCATTTGATTTCTAAGTCCAGGCAGCCTGTCAGAGAAGAAGGTGGAGGAAGTAGGAGACAGGGAGCTATCTAGAGACCAGGAGGTAAAGTACTTTTGATGCTAAGAAAACAAAAGATTTGGAAAGAATTTGTAAAGAAAGGCATTTGAGTCAGTAAGCTGAAATAGTGGCTATGAACTTCCCTGGCTAATTTCCAGCCTTTTCATTCCCCTTTCTCTTCCCCTTCCTGTAGTACTACCCCCCTCCAGCCTCATCAAAGATGGGTAGTGATTGGAAAGGGACCAATGGATAGATCCACTCATAAGAGCTGCCATAGTCTTTTTCACATAAGGAGAAGAAAAGCAAAACAGCTATGAAAAACATATCACAAGTGATATATTTTCTAAAAAAGAGTTCAGAGAGAAACACAGTTTAGGGAAGACAGCATATGACAAATAAAAGGAGCTGAAAATAGATCTAGTAGAGTTCAGGAAGAAAATAAAAATGGAAATGAAAAAATATAAGAGGAAAAATACACGCTAGAAGTGACACAAATAGAAAAATTTGACTGAAAACAAAGTCAGAGGTATAGATAGATATGAAAATATCTGACAAATGAAATGTGTACAAAAAACATAAAACTTTTGTAATGATAAAAGATTTGAAAGACACTGAAAAGAGAGCCAATAAATGCATAATTGGTGTTTCTGAGAAAAGAAAAAAAATGAATCAACAAAAAATACAGAAATGAAAAGAAGAAAACTGTTGTAATGATTAGAATTTTCAAATTGAAAGATCATACTATGTCCTAGGACAATCTATATAGAATAATGAATACCAGGAGATATTTTAGTATTGTTTTCTGAACTCTAAGGATAAAGAGGCACTCAAACATATGAACATTTAAGGCAAAAAAAACAAACTATATATAAGGGGGGAAGGGGTTGGTCTCCAATTTCCACATAATGTCAGAAGCCAGGGAAACAATTTTTACACAGAAAAAGGAAAGTGTAACCCAGGTCTTATTTTCATTGGAATATTTTGTCAACAGAGACACATTCTGAAGCAGCAAGGACCTAGACAATATATAGCCCTGGCACCCTTCTTTGAACACACGCGCGCGCACACACACACACACACACACACACACACAGCACAGTAAGCATTAAATCTAATTATGGATTATAAATAACAAGTTTAGGAATTCTAGAACAGAGTATTAATGTTATAAACCATGATAATGTAAACATATTAATGGCCAAGGCTGGGAGTGAGAGAAGAGAATACTAGAAAGATCAATGAGCTAGATTCTTCTTAACCATAACATGGGGTTAATAGCTACTACCTATGTTGATATATATAATTGAAAAGAATTCAGCCTTCTAAAGTTTTTCAATATTTTTCCTCAACTTTGGAGTGGACTTTTAGAAATGAAAACATTATGCTTTTCATTTAAGAAACATTTACCTGAATTTCAGTAATTCTTCAGTTTTTAGTTCAATAATTTTTTTAAGTTGGGTTCAAGGAGAAGAAAACATAATATTTAAATATAAAAATATCACATCATTTTATTCCATTTTTTTTTTCTAAAATTAAGGTTTATGTATGTGTACATATCTCTGATCCATTTTTCTTACTTAATAGATATTTAGATATGTTTGGAGTGATGTTTACTTAGTGTTGGAGAATGTTATTTCTTTCTGATAAATGGGGTTTGGGTTATCTAAAATGGAATTTTCTATATTTCTATATTACTTAAGTCTTTGTAAAGGACATACATTATCTCAATAAAACAATTAAATCATAATTTTAAAGAATTACAGCGTTGCCACAGCCTCTGCTTAGAATTTTTTTCTGTTAACTATTACAGTAAATCTCTGAAAAATATATTATAAATTTTGGAGTTGACATATAAAATAAAAATGATTATAGGAACAGTAAATTTTCCTTAATATATTAATCTAAAAACCAATGTTCTCTAGAGGAATATGTTTCAAGAAAGCATATATTATAAGCAGACACCATCTGGGGTTCCTTGATAAAGGTATTTCAAAATTTACATCTTCCATTACCCCACAGGTTACACAATTAGGAAGCAAGCAGTAGCTTATTAAAGCTTTAAATAGAAGCTAAGCTTTTCTTCAACAAATCAGCATGAAATAAATTACAATTTTTGTGTAAACCTATTACCACTCCTGCATCAACTTTATGAGGGATACATATAAAAGCCCAGTGTGGTTATAAATTTACAAAAATTACTGGTACATCTGTGAAGCATTGAGGTATGCATGGTAAGAATGTGAGGAAAATAAATCCTTTTTCTAGTGAAATGTGTAGTGCACAATGGTGATTAACTTTTGAACCAAGATACCAACTCATCATCTGGATTCTTTGCTTTAAAAGAATCTTTTTTTTTTTTCCTGCATGCCTCTCTTTCTCTATCTGTAATCATTTGTTTTTAAAGAGGGAGCTTCTAGAATTTTACAAAGAAGCATCCGCGAGGAGGCTGAGTTTAGCAGGTTCTTAGACCCCTTGGCCCCGATTGCTGTTCCACAACTATAATGGCACTCTTGGAAGGCGAGAGGTCACTCCACACTCATGGCAGAGTGAGCCTGTCTCCTCTCTGCATTTACAAGTAATGACTTTAGAATCCATGCAAATCAGTGATGCATATTTGGAAAGAACTTTATTAGGATATCAGAGTCACTTTTATCTCAAAGGAAAATTTGTTTTGTGTTGTGCCTGTAGCCAAAATTCTGAGCTACTTTACCTACCTATGATCATAGAACTTCCTCAAAATTATTCTCCAAAGTTAACTATACAGTGTTAATTCATTTAATAATTTTGTATTAAGAAAAAATGTAATCTTTTCTTGTAGCCATCAAGTAGTGTGACTGTGCCAATAGGGATGAATATGCAGTCTGGTGTTCTCTGAGGTCATGGGGCAGTTCAGGATAAAGTGTTTTAATGTGACTCTCAGCAAGTGGATGGACTTTTTTTTTCCTCTAAAGATTTTATTTGTTTGAGAGAGGGCAAGAGATAGCGAGAGAGAGCACAAGCAGGGAGGAGAGGGAAAAACAGCCTCCCTGCTCAGCAGGGAGCCCCATGTGGGGCTTGATCCTAGGACCCTGAGATCATGACCTGAGCCGAAGGTAGCCGCCTAATCGACTGAGCCACCCAGGCACCCAGTGGATGGACTTTGAAGTGGCCCTGCATCTAAGGATGCTGTCCCTTTAAATACTTTGTTTGTGGGGAATGACAACCGTGATTATTTAAGGGGATTAGAAAAATTTTTTGTTTTAGGGGCATGTGGGTGGCTCAGTAGACTAAGTGTCTGCCTTCAGCTCAGGTCCTGATCCCAGGGTCCTGGGATTAAGCCCCGGGTTGGGCTCAGCAGGTGGGTCTGTTTCTCCTTCTCCCTTCCCCCGCTTGTGCTCGCTCTCTCTCCCTCATTCTCTCTCAAATAAATAAAATCTTAAAAAAAAAGAAAAACTTTTTATTTTAACAATTTCTAATAAGGGAAAATGTATCTGAATGGAAGACTGTGAAAAACTTCTCTTTGAAATAAACAGAGCAAATGTTACAGATACAGAACTTTAATTTTGAATGGTAGATAAATTGATTAGACTAGGGTAGGCAACCTAACGCACTAATGAGGACACTGCTGCTGGTAATGGATCCGAATTTCAGGAGGGTTCCTCCACATATTAGTGTCTGACTTTGATCTTACTACCCAACCTCTCTGAGATTTAAGTTTATCTAGAAAATGAGGGAATCATGCCCTTCCTATCTAATTTACGATTGTTATTAAGTAATAATACACAATGACAGTATCACTTAATGGCCATTGTAGTGCATAAGAACCCATGAAGCTCTTGCCTGGAAAATAAAAAGGAAAAGCACTGATTATTTTCATGATGAAAAATTAAGATTGAAATGGCGTATCTTTGCTGCAAATTAATAATTGCTTTATATATTTATATATGCATGGGATTAAAACATTTTTATAACTGCAGAATATATTATAATGAGTTCTAGTTATATTTTCTGGGATCACTTTGAATAAAATTTAATAAACACTTGCAAATCTTAGAAAAGCAGAAATCTACCCAAGACAATGTGAAGGTGTAAATCACTCAATGACCTAAGTGATTATATTTTTTCAAGTAAGAGGGCAATCAACAAAAGCAGATACAAAATGGATAGGGTTCTTCAGGGATGCTTGGTATAAATTGTCATGATTTTTGTCTTCCTAGGGTTCCTGGAGACAAGTTTGATACATGTTGTGCTGTATACCCTTCCAGCCAGTAGATTTTATATTTTCTAAGATGACAAACAGATAATACTTTTTGAAATAAAGCTTTGGAGTAAATAAAGGCTATGAAGTATTGAAGATTTTCTTAATCCTAAAATGATAAGGGTCAGTATTTACAATTTCCTCTCAAATGTGAACTGTAGCAATTTATACTCTGTCAAATAATTTTCAAATGGAAAGTCAACATACAGGGAAAAGGAGAAGAGAGATTTTAAAGATTTTATTTATTTATTTGAGAGAGACAGAGAGAATGCACAAGCAGTGGGAGGGACAGAGAGAAAGGGAGAAGGAGAGAAGCAGACTCCTTGCTGAGCAGGCAGCCCAATGTGGGGCTTGGTTCCAGGACCCTGAGATCATGACTTGAACCAAAGTCAGATGCTTAACCAACTGAGCTACCCGGGCACCCCGAAAAGAGAGATTTCAGAGAGGACTGACCCTTAGGTGAAGATATTAGAGATTTCCAGTGAGGTGGTAGTATTTCTACTCTCTCTCTGGATTTCAGTTCCTCACCTGTAAAATAGGGGGTTGGACTAGATGATCTTTTCGGCTCTGAAATTCTGTGACCTTGTGATATTCGTTATGCATCGTGACCCAGGAAGTACATCATGCACTGAAGGGTTTTCTTCATTGGTTGGAGGCAGCACAGAGCACTGGACAGTGTGTAAGAATGTAGATTTTAGAGTCAGAGAGAGTTTTGTTTGAATCCTACTTGTGGTTTTGTGGTTTTTGGCAAGTTCCTATAACTTCTTTAAGTTTCTGTTTCCTCATATAGCAAATGTAGAAAATAATACCTATACAGGAGAGTGCTTGAAATGATAAAGGAGAAAATATGTTTGTCAAAATCAGGTGTGAGTACTCCTGGGGATCCATAGTAGGTTTCAGGGAAAAGTGATTAAGAGTCTAAGCTCTGGAGCCAGATGGCCTGGCATTAAATCCCAGCTCTGCTACTTGCTACTTACAGGCCCTTGGGCAAGTTACTTCAAATTCTGCTCCAACTGCCTCTTCTGTATGTGTGGGTGATAAAAGTACTTACCTCCTAGGGTTTTTGCCAGGATTTAATGAGTTCACAAATGTAAAGTGCTTAGAAAATGCCCGGCACATATAAGCACTCTCTGTATTTGCTATCATCATCATCATCATTATAGTTGCACAAAGCCTGGGATGAACTTGGTGCGTCATCCTTAAGTTTGATGCTACTAAAAAATTTAGGAGTAAATGCTGTTTTTATTAGAACCAACATGCATGTACTATGAAACAAGGAAACGTTGCCATAAATATCAACAATAAAGCCCAATGCAGCACTTGCTGGCACCCTGAATGGACTCTATAGCTAAATTCCTATTATTAGTATTAGTATACAACGACATATTAGTACATTCCACTTCATTTATAACCTACTTAATAATTTATTATTAAAACAGAATTGCCTAGCTCTGCAGGGTAAGGAGTCAGAACTCACATAGGGAAGATAAAGCAGAAAAGCATTTCACAGTCAAAATGAACCTAATCTCACATTTGTTGCTTCAAACCTATGCTGTATTGTACAGATTTTACTTTTTTTAATATAATTTTAGTCACATAACATGCTAGATTGACATCTCTGATGAACAGAGTTTTAATTTCAATTTAATAATACGAGATTTTATAGATTTATAATTGCAAACTCCTGTTGCAGTTGTTCACGATCCATGGCAAATGGTTTTGAAAATGTTAATTAAATTGTAGGTTCAGAGAGCAATAAATAATGTTATCTGTAAAGGGGTTTAATTCAATAAATATTTACTTAGCATATAAAAACTTGTCAAACCCTGCTAAGTGCTGGGCATTGAGAGATAGGTAAGCTCTAGCCCTTTCTGTTACAGAGCTCTCATCGGGTATGGCAAACCCTGTTGGTTGGCTGATGAGTAGCTGTTCCTAACTCTCTTCTCTCTTGCATGCCTCTACCACAGTGCTGAAAATTCCTAGCAGCTACTGAGAAGTGGGAAGAAATTTGCTGGAGGTGATGGTGCTAGTAAGAGGAGGAGGGACACTTTTGTTTTCCTATTAAAAGAAAAAAGTTGTGGCTAATGCTCCCCTTCCTCTTCTTCCGGCCTTGAGCACAGATTTAATGTCTGTAGGCAGCAGCAGTCTTGGGACTCTGAGGTGATAAACCAAAATAATCGGAGAGGTATTAGTCCTCACATCGTTTAGGCAGCGATCCAACACCAGATACCACTACATTCTGATTTTTAGTTTCTTTATAAGACAAATAATACATATTTTGTATTTCAAAACGTTATTAGGTTTTCTGTTATTGTATCAAGGACCATTCTAACTAATATAAGAGGAGATGTACTTTTTCCACATATAATTAGAGACAACATGCTAGTTGCTTAACTATAATGATAACTTTTCTGAAGAATAACACTTATAAATGATAATGTGTAATCTTCTGCCCCAGTGTGTGTGCATGTGTATATGTGTTTGTGTTTTTCTTGTTATTCTGTGGTGCTTGTTAGAGTTGATAAATAGTTCCCCATAAGCAAGGCTCACAATCTTACAAGGCAATGAAAGGTCCTGACTCAGAGGGAAGAGACATATGGTAATAGAAAGCTGGGAACAAATTTGAATTCTGGAAGGTTCTATGAGAGGCGGCTGAAGAAAACTCTGTATTGAAATGACAGAGATCTTGTTTCGTTCCAAATTTTAGAGCCAGGAAATACCAGAGATAAAAAAGAGTGAAAGAAAGAGAAAAGTAAATACAAACTGTAACATAGAAAACCTGTGATGTAAAAGGATTGTTTTTAGCTACAGACAACAGATGGAGATGTATGTCCTGGAGATGTATGTCCGTAATAACAGATTTGATGACAGAAGATTGCAGTAAAAAAAAAATTAAAAAAAATCTAACAGAAGATGTGTAATGTGTATTCATCTTGTGTAGCAAGTAATGGCTCCAACTTTTTTTTCCCGTAAGTCCTTCCTTAACGAGTTAGTGACTTTTTATTATTTAATATATTTGTTGGGTAAAGAAACACATCTCCATTTCAGGAAATCTATTAATTTCATTGAAAGTTGTTGTTCTTTGATTAATTCAAGTAAAATTACATTTAATATAGTATATATATTTACTATAGCAGGGCATAGAATGCATCCATTTTTAGAAAATTATTATTTGCTGCTTATATCTACCTACTGATCTTTCTTCCCACATATTCTTCTATGGATATTTTAATCAAAATATATGAAATGGTGGTTATTTGGGGGTTGAATAGGTTTAATATTTTTCTCAATTACTTGACATTTTTTAAAGTAAAGATATAAAAAAAGAATTCTAATTTTTATAAATATATCCAGTACTCAGTAGAACATTTCTTTCTTACCTATTTGCAATATTATTGATTTTTAAGTGGCAGGAAATGTTGAGTGTTCACTAAAAGCTAAAATATTTTACAGGGAGGTATGGATAGGTGGATTCAGAGAAAGGTCTTTGCTTTGTGTTTTCAGATTTTCTTTTTCTGGATGTCATTTTAGGATTTTGGGTTGCAAGTTTGACCTATCTAAAGTCTCGGTGACAATTAAATTGCATAAAGTGTGAAGCTCCTCCTTGTTAAATATCTTATTTCATGTTTTTAGTATTTTAGCAAAAACATCTGATACTTACAAGTTAACAATTATTACTCAGCCATAAAAAAAGATGAGATCTTGACACTTGTGACAACATGGATGGACCTAGAGGGTATTATGCTAAGTGAAATAAGTCAGACTGAGGAAGACAAATAGCATATGATTTCACTCATGTGGAATCTAAAAACCATACCAAACCAAATGGATAAACAAACAAAAAGCAGAATCAGACCTGTAAATACAGACAGCAAACTGATGGTTGCCAGAAGGGGTTGTGGGGATGGGTAAAATGGGTGAAGGGAAGTGGGAGATACAGGATTCCAGTTATGGAATGAGTAAGTCACGAGAATGAAAGACACAGCACAGGAAATATAGTCAACAATATTGTAATAGTTTTGTATGGTGATGGATTGTAGCTACACTTGTGGTGAGCTTAGCATAACCTACAGAGTTGTCAAATCACTGTGTTGTATACCTGAAGCTCATGTAACATTGTATGTCCACTATACTCAAATTTTTAAAAAACTAATTTCATGAGAAATTTACATTTAAAGGCCAATTTTATGTTAAAAAAACAGCTTGCAGTTAACAATAGATTGGTCAAAGGGAAGAACTTATCAAGAAACTACTTTAAAGTTAGTTGCTGTAACTAATTTTTATATCCAAATAATGGGAGAGGGAAATATACAGACTACCAGTTTTTTTCTGAAATACACAGTGAGTCACAGTCTACATTCAGTTTAATGTGTTGATATTAAAGGGGATGGACACCCAAGAATTTGAAGACAAAATCTGGTTTAGGAGTCATACAAACATAATGGATAGCATACTTTGCCTATGGTGAGGACTTGATTAAGCAATAAATGATTTTTAAGATAGTAGTTTTGAAGAAATATAGGGAACAAAAATATAAATTAGAATTTGAACACTTAAAGATTTTTTAAAATAATATTTCACTGTTCAACTTTTAAATTCTTATGGTAGTTGCTGTGTTGATGGCATTATAATTATTCAAGAGAGTAAATGAATTTAAACTTTCAATATGTAATTTGTAAACTTTACAATACACAATTCTGAATCTTCTAAACCAGATAATTTAGAGTCCTACTTTAGTGGGTAGATAAAAAGTGAAATTGTAACAATAGAAAACATCTGGGGTATTTTTCCTTAAAAAATGTAGCTATGCTTGTGGAAATATAGTTGAATAAATTACAGAGTATGTGAACATAAAATCACTCTTCTCAAGATGTGTATGTAGGAAATTAGGTTAAAAACAGTTCCAGTTTCTATATTTAGCAAGTTTAATATGAAGTGGGTAAGACATTAAGGATATTTTTAAAAAACAAAGCTCTAAACAACATAAAACACCGTAAAACATAAAACAACAATAAAACACCAATCTGTATGGAGCAAACTGGATAAATACGGCTACGTGGAGCATGCAGAGGAGAAGGCACAGCTCTGGAGTTAAGCAGTGGTAAGTTCAAATCCTGGCTCTGTGACTTTGTGCCTTCATTTCCCTGTGTAGGATTAGTAGTACTTTGCAGGATGGTTGCTAAATTGTATGTAAAGTACCTGGCACTGTACTGTTCAACAGGTGGTAGCTAATTATTATAATAATCAAATAATGAAAGATACTAAATAATTTAGAAATAAATATTCAACGGAAAATGATGGAATAAAATAAATAAAAGCATTATTTTTGCTCTGACCTGGTACGTTTAGGGATCTGGGACCACATTATAACTTTTTTCTGGTCCATCATATATATTTTCTCCCCTGCCCCCGGCCCCCACTTCCGTTATTCATGTAGCAGTAACACTTGGTAGCCACTAGGCATAGAAAATTCCCTCCCATGTGGAACCTGTGGTCTATGGAATGAGAGATTTAATGACCAGGTAAAGAAAAAAGCAATTTCAAATTGTAAACACAATGAAGGAAATGAACTAGGTGCTGAGATGAAGACTATCTGGTTGAGGAAAGTGATTTAAATGGAGAGGTCTATTTATTTTTTTATTTTATTTTTTATAAGTTTTTATTTAAATTCTAGTTAGTTAACAGACAGTGTGATATTAGTTTCAGGTGTACAATATAGTAATCCAACACTTCTATCCATCACCCTGTGTTCATCACATGTGCTGTCCTTCCTCCCCATCACCTGTTTCACTCATCTCCCACCCACCTCCCCTCTGCTAACCATCAGTTTGTGCTCTATAATTAAGAGTGTTTCTTGGTTTGCCTACCTCATTGGTTTCCCTTTGCTCATTTTTTCCCAAAATTCTATGTAGATCAAAATTTTTTCCTTTTTCTCCTTCAAGTATGCCACTTCCTCATTGATTAGGAGATGGCAACGACATGTGAAAACTAGTAAGGGGCAGAGTTTTGATCATATGTCATTTTCCATTAAACAACATTATTGCCACACTTTGGGAATCATTTTCTTAAGTAGAATGTAAAAGCAAACAGTAATATATCAAGAATTCCCTCTTAATATATTATCCAGGAAAGAATTAGCATTTTTTTCTCCACTAGAAATAAAATAAGAAATAAAGAGGATGTCAATGAATTTGTGGGAATAAGACCAAAACCATGTTTGTGTACTATTTCTTGTTTCTGTGTTTGACTAGAAAATTACAACAACTGCCATCTTTCTCATTTTGTCCATTTCTTTGGGGTGATACATCCTAACAGAATCAGTTCCCAAAACACTACATTTTACTAGAGATATTTCTGATTGGGCTGGAGATACAAAGGTATTTCCCCTTTTGCTTTTCAAGACTAAAATAGTATTGATTTTAAACAAAGAATCAGAAACAAGAAACTACATTTTCCCAGAACCAAGAAATATCTTATAAAGATTAGAAGTTGCAAGTACTTGACATAATGTTTACAAGGCGTTCACCAATGAGTATGCTAGTCCTTAAAAAGCATGATTTTGTTAGACTAAGGATTTCAACCACTTGCTGATGTTGTCAATTGTTTTGACTTACTGTAGGATTAGTTCTGTACTTCTATGTGAGAATGGATCGAGGTTGGAGGCAATAATGCTGGTTTCCCCTGAAAAAAATGCCTACAAATATTTTGTGGTTCAGATATTCTGTGATCAGCATTTACTGAGGGCATAAGCATATGGGAATAAAAAGCTGACTGAGATAAAGTGTCAGACACTATGCGGTGTGTGTGTGTGTGTGTGTGTGTGTGTGTGTGTGTGTCTTTACATGTGCTACCATTCCAACCAGGAAACAAGGTGTATCAGAAATGTCTTGGAAAAACATATTTTGACACAGTTTCCAGCTGCAGTTTTAAATACTCCTGAGCTCCCTCACCTTTTCTCATCCTCATCATCACCATTTTAACCTTTGATTCACATGAATATGAATAGAAGACTTTGGTCTTTTCCCTGTTTCTACTTTGTTTAAAGATAGGAAGAAATGTTGTAAGTGTTGGGTTGTAGAGATAGATTCAAATTGCTAATATTCTAATACTTTCAAAGAAAAGATATTCCTCTGAAATATTTTCATAGAAATCAAAACTCAGGGCTTCCTCTCAATTCAGTGACCCAGTCTATCACGTATTGGTCATTAGTCAAATAAATGGTCAAGACATAGCCATGGTTGCACAGCTGTATCTTTTACAGGTGGCTCTTTAATTTTTTGGCATCAAAAGGCAGATGACTAAATCCATTTTTGTTAGGTGAGAAAAATGTGTGTACAAATATTACCTTCACCCAATATTTGTAAATGTTACCTCAGTATAGTAACTCTTTGAGTATAGAAATTGCAGAACCAAATAATACCAGTGCAATAAGAGACACGTGCAGGGTTTTATTCAGTACTTTGGCAGATGCATTGCAAATGTATGTTAAAATCAACCATCCTTAGACAGAGGTAACATGAATCTATTATAAAAAGTTAACCTTTTGTATTTGTATCAATTTTTTTTTTTGCAGTTAACTAGCTGGCTTCCTACTAATCTCTAAGAGGCTAAGACCTCAGCAGTTAATTTCTAGATGAGGGCAAGGAAGTGCTTATTATTTGCCAAAGATTATTGGATTTGTTGATAAAGCTTATTTGAATAAATTCTATGAATAGACTCCACAGTTAAATAAATTTTAGATTTGCCTGGATTAAATAGAGGTAAAATTATTTCTTTATGACAAGATGGCTAAGAGCATTTGATATTCTAATAGATTTAGGGAATCCTCAGGATTGGGAATATAGTATGCAGTTTCTGCAAAGTGTTGGATCTTGAAACCTCTCCACACTCTCTTTGATTTTTCTTTGCTAAATATCTCAGAAGACTGGTGTTTTTTGGCACATTCTTTGGGAAATACCAGTATTGGGCTTGAGGACTTCCTATAGCCCTTGAGGCTCTTTTTATGCCAAGAGTAGTTGAAGATTACTCAGTATGAGAATTAAAGACCAGTAAAGAAAGGAAGACGATGGCACAAATGGACAGGAAGACACGGACATTAATTTTATTTCTCAGCTTTATCTCAGATTAGTCATAGGCACAGGCATCGTGGCTGAATAATTGGGGCAGCTTGTTCCTACAAGCATCCTGGTATGAATAAAGTCACTGTGGCAGGATGCACAGAGTATTTAAATGAAGAGGGAAATAGTAATTATGGTATCACTGTTTGAGTATTGTAGCTAAAAGACTGCATTGTATTAGTGGCCTTTGGACAGGACCATGGCATTATAAACAGTATCATAATTACCATCTAAGCCATGCTGCATCTAATGATTGTATTTTATTCAGCAACCACAAGTCTCATGAAGAGTATATTTTAGGTAAAGAAACCTTGAGCCTTGTAATGGTTCAAATAATAATGATATTAAGTTTTTATCCTAAGTTTTATTCCTATTCTATTTATTTTAAAAATTATTTTTGTTTATATGAAGACATCTGTAATCAAATACATGCTAAATAAAAACTATTTTTATTTGCCCAGTGATCATGTTTGAAATATGGTCAGTGACTGGAATTTTAAAGATATTTTTTTCTACATGGTAACTTTTTACCATTGTAGCCTGTTTTTTTGGAACTTAGTTGTATAAGTAAGCAGGTATCTTGAAATAAATGGCTCAGTACTGAGTAGGCTATTGGAGCCATTAAACATAGCACCAAGATAATTTACCTTTGTCCATTTTGTCAAACCTGTAATGTTAGACTATCATAAATAAAAACTTTTAAAGGATTTTTTTTCTGCTTCTTAACCATAGACACCGTACAAATTGAAGTAGCTCTTATCTGTGGCTTGAGTTTAGATTTATCCTTGTAGAAAGCAATAATTTTCCTCTCATTAAGCTATTTCAACTAAGGATTAAAAACATTTCTCACTTTCACAAAAACCTTTCTGTTGGTGTAGAATGTAAACAGTGACCTTAGATGACTTGTACTGCTCAGAGAGTTAGTACTTTTTGAAGTTATTTGTCTACTGGGGCCTTTGGCAAAGGCTAGAAAAGTTTGATATATAAGTAGAATATTATAGATGAGAAAGAATTACTCGTGGCTTTGCAAAAGCTACCTATTCAACTGCACTAAAGGGAGTGTGAGGAAAATTCAAAAAGTAAGAAGTAATTGATCGACTCCATTTCAAGCTGTCAGAGAGCTGAGAGGTCATATAACCCAGCCTTCTCATTTTTTAGATGAAGAAATCGAGCTCCTCCTGAGAGATAACTTGGCTTGAGTATGGTCACTCAACTACATAGTGACCGTCTCAGAGCTAGGTCTCCAGACTCCAAGACTAGCACCCATTTCTACACCCTCTGCTTCTTCAATTTTCTTTCCCAGCCCAGGGAAGCCTGATTGAAAGACATATTCCTGGTTATAGAAAATGTGGCTATAGGGATGAACAGGTTTCCTAAGATTCTCAGTGATGGTGACAAGAGCAAGAATAAAGAAAAAGAAGAGATATAGCCTAGAGACATTGGTAGCAATGCTTTAAAATTCTAAAAAAAGCAGAACAACAACAAAAAACCCCAAACAAACAAACAAACACACACACACACACACCAAAAACAAGTGCACCTTTGCTTTCACATGCTTTAAAATAATATGAATATATCTTTTTGTGTCCTGGATGTGTTCCTGACAAGCTATATATAAATCACATTCTTGTAAATCATATAAATACAACTAGGAACCACTATCTAGAGGAGTCCTGTGGTAGCTTCCCCTGTAAAAATGGTTCTTTTTAAATATTAAATGCTAAATTTATGTTTGTATTGTTACAAAGTTATTACATATTAGAGAGTTTTTCCTTTTGATAAGAAAGTACCACTTTAGTTGGTGAAAAAGTTTAGATTTCTCTAAAGTTTTCCCAAATCTGTTTGTTGCTTTCATACTCATTTTCCCAGCTTCCTATCCCCCCTTATTTCTATTTCATCTTCTTTTTTAATAAGAAATGTAATAAATTTAAATGCATATTTTATTTAAAAATTATTTTCTGCCTTATTGAGGTAAAATTGACAAAAATTATATGTATTTCAAGTATACAACATGAGGCTACTCCATCTTTTTTTGATTCTAGGTAAATTTCCATAAGTACCTAGCATTCTTAAAGTTAATTCATAGCCCAGTATCCACTATGTCACTATTAAGCTATTAATTTATACAGTTTATATTCCTTTCTTGCCCTGTTCTATCCCTACCTCCTCTCCCCACTTAATTTAATTTAATTTTTTTTTTAATTCAACAGAAGAGTTTGAAAGCTGCCGAGTCAGCCCTTGGTCACTTTCCAGCCTCTGTGCATGAGTAATTGACTTTGGCCAGACATACCAAAATTAAATTCTCAGATTGCCTTCTCCTTAACAGAATTGCCCTGGTGTTCTTTTCTATTCTTCCTAATGCATTCCCCATAGAATTTTATTGTAATTGTCAGATCGGGGGTCGGGGTGGGGGCAGTATTCATACTAATTGACTTTACAGAAAGATTGCTTCTATTGAATCCACACATCTAATTCAGTTTAATCCAAATGGAAAGAACCCTGTAATAGGAGGCAACAGATTTGATTTGTATTTCTTGGATAAATTATCTAACTTCCCGGTTTCTTTATAGATACAGGGGTTGAAGTAGGTGATCTTTAACATTCTTTTGTAGCTCTTCATAATTCTGATTACTGAAATGGGCTTAAACTCAATTAAGTGGAAGATTTTTCATAAGTGGGTGTTTTCTCTCATAGAACTAACTAGGTAGCAATCAACATCAACTCACTGAGCAGATCAGCTTCATTTCTCTTGCAATTAACCTTCTTATGCCAATTCTTCCTCCACTTTACTCAATCAGCAGTCTTGTCCATCCTGTCAGTAAGAATATGAGTCCCTTCCTACTTCAATCCCTCACCAATTATTTATGTAAGAATGCTTTTGTAAATCTGTTCCAAATCGTCTTACTTTTGTAGCACTCAGTAATTTCAGATTCATGTAGATGTTTCTCTTAGGATCATATAAAAGGTGTCCTCAGAAAACAAGCTATAGTCCTTTGTATATATTTCCATATTACAGACTTTCAAGGTTGTTAGAAATGTGGATAGAATGCTATCATGATAATTTCCATGTATATTAAAGC
Source organism: Ailuropoda melanoleuca (assembly GCF_002007445.2). NCBI lineage: Eukaryota > Metazoa > Chordata > Mammalia > Carnivora > Ursidae > Ailuropoda > Ailuropoda melanoleuca. The sequence goes on along the minus strand of NC_048223.1, from coordinate 71,343,172 downwards.
TTCAGTAGTTTTAATTGTAAAAAACAGCTATCCCACAAATTGAACTGTTAGTAAGATAAATGCATGCTTTGTATTAAAGCTGACAGAGCAGCGACTGGTAAAATCTAGTCACTGATCTAAAGCAGATACAACAAATCAGATGACCTTCGATGCCTTTTAATTACCATTTCTGAATAGCTTTCTGTTACTAGAGAAAGAAAGACTTCAGGAAAATAAAATCAGTATTACTAAACAAATCTGAAAAATTGATGGTCAAATCATCTCTTTGTCAGTGATGTTAAATTCAACTAGGCTAAAATGATAAAATACAGTGACATGCCAATATCTTTTGCGTGAAGACTTATGAAATATATGTTATGCATTTCCATTTTCTATCTAAGTTAAGGCCCATTTCATCTTAAACTAACCCAGATCCAGTTTTTACGTTTCCAGGTGCACCATTTATGGGTTGACATTTAATAGGATTTCTTTTATGACCTACAAGGAATGCTGTCTGATCACCTCTATAGTCAGATAAGAGAGGCAACAGTGATTGAAGCGACATGAATGGATTTTATTGCCGAATCATATTCTGATCCATACTAGCCAGTAACAATCCACTTTTCTGTGAATTTAGTGTAAATTTATGATACTAATTTAATTGTTTGATATTCACCTATCATTATATATTATTATATATTATTTTTCAGAAGTCCTAAGTTTTCCCTTAGGAATGTTAGCCACAGGCCAGTGACAAGTTCAGTTTCCAAGGCACATTTAATGCGATTATTTCATTAATCAGTCTACAATATAATTCAGTCATCAGTCTTTCGACTGAGAAATTTGAAAGCATAATATAATATTGATTTTCTTGAAATACTAAAGATTTTGATTAATGAAATATTTGGATGCAAACCCTCATTTGAAAGTGATAGATTAAAATACTATGAATACCTTTAATTCTCAAATCCTAGAGTTTCACATATTTCTGTAGTGTTCCAGTTTGTAAATGTCTGCTCCATATTTCAGCTTATCATAACGGAAATCCTAAACCTTATATTTCTAACTTATATGCCTTATTTTCACAGAAAAATTCTGTGTGATACTGATTTTTTGGTATTAGTTGAGACTTACTTTGTGGTATAGCCTACATTCGGTTTTGAAGTTCATGCTATACTTGAGTAGAATGTGTGTTCTCTAATTGTTGAGTGTAGGGTTCTACATATGTCCATTGCATTGAACTTTTTAATTGTACTGTCTACATCTTCTAAAATTTGCTGGTTCCTTTTGCTGCCTGATCAGTTTGTTACTGAGAGGAGTGTACTGAAATCTTTGACTATTATTGATCTCTAATGATTGCTCTTCGTAATCCTCTCCATTTTACTTTGTATACTTGGGGCAATGTTATTATTTATATATGAATTTGAAATTACCACTTTTTCCAGCTGAATCATTTTTTTTATTGTTTTGCAATTTTTTTTGGTTCTAATGTGGCTTTTTTTTCTTTTGTCTTTGAGTGTCTCTTTCGTTCATTATCTTTTTCTGCTCTTTTACTTTCACCTTTTGCGTTTTACTTTTGTGGCTTGCAAAAAGCATAAGAATACAATTTACAATACCTGTCCTTTAACTATCAAATTTATTCCCTTTGATTATTAATGCATGTTTTTCTATATTTTATTTTGTGCTATTTACACTACTTTATGCTTTAAAAGTACTCTTCTGTCTTCTATTTTTAATTTTTAAACTAATTGCAATTAAATTTAATTTAATTAATTGCAATGACCAATGACCAATGACCAATTAGAAAAATCATTGCAATAATCTAAGTGATGAATGATGAAGCAGTGGTAGTGAACTTGAGGAAGAATGATAGATTTACAATATATTCAGAAGGAAGAATCAATAGGTCCTAATGACCAATTACGGGTGTGTGGTCCTAATGGAATGGATAATTGCAGGATTCTGGTTTTGGTGCTTGAGTATATGGTCAACCCACTAGGAAAAGAATAGGATATAGTAGCAACTTTGGGGACTACCCCTGCTTGGGGAGAGTTTTTCTTATAGACTGTTATGATGGCATGATGTATAAAATTATTTAAAGAGGTATTCAGATGGCAAACTTTCCTAGGAAAGAACACCAAAAATAGGGAGATGGCTTCCTAATAAAGAGGGAAGAACATACAGAAGACTGAATTTAGTGAAAACAATATATAGGAAGAGTGTTAAATTAAATAAATAAACATTTATTTACTTAAAGGACAAGCATCTAAAGGTTTTACAGAAGCATTATGAACAGACATTATGAACAGACAAGAATTTGATTTAAAATATGCTAGATATGCTTCAGAAAATTTTATTTAGTTTTGTTCCTTGCTGAGGGGGGTGTATCGTGCTTTAAGTGCTGGTTTAAAAATAAATCTAGTTGAAATAATTAGTAGAGCTAAATCCATTTTTACAAATAAGGTAGTATTTATGGTTATTTGGCAAAAAAATGAGTATCTCCTTGTTAGTTTGTGTCTCAGTCATATTTGTTTTATATGATCTCACCCTATGAATGACATAGGGCAAGTTATCCCTGTTACAACCATGGAAAATGAGACCCCTTAAATGTTGAAATAAAACAAAGGGTTATTTGGCCAAACATTAGTACACTAAATGAGGAAGAAGAGGCTGTTTGATATGCAAACCCTTTTCTACTTGTTCTTGCTATCACATCTAAATATTTTGGGAAGTTTTGACTCTGTTAGTATTAATATCAATAGATCCATAACTCCCTGCTGTCAGGAAGGGTCTTCTATTCTTTACTGTCTTTTGCATTTAATCTAAGATATATTAAATCTCTTGATTTAATGTCACAAGCCAGTAACACAAAGCTGAACCACAGACTTTCAATTGGCAGATTGTTGAATGTTTACAGGTGTTAGCTAAAATGGAATTGTTAAGAATTACTGTGTTTAATGATATCATTGTAGGATAAAATTTTCAAATGCTACATTTGACAGAATTTTTAAGTGTGCCCTTAGAAAACATTCTCTTCCAATAAGTTGAGCAAGCAGAAAATCTGCATAGGGTCAGATAAATGCATAAGTGATTAATACAAATATGCATTATTAAGTTAGCTTACCTTCAAGATTCATATCATGAATGGAAATCTTACTCTTTTTCCTTTGTTGTACAATTGGCAAGTTAGGTAGATAATTGGTTTGATTCAGGATGCATTTTTAACTTAAAAAAATGTTTCTGATGAAACCTCCAGTTATATTAGGAGAACATCTAAGTAGGTAGAAGGTCACTGAAGTTATACCTATTATACCAATCTCCTTAGAGCCATTTTACCCTATTTATCAATAAAGCTTTGAGACCTATTTGTGCAATAAAGGATTTTACGTAATGGATAATAAGATAAAACATAGTTCAGTTCTAAGTTTTCAGGTGACTAGAAGAAAATACAAAATATAAATAAGTAGGTAAAATAAGGCACCCTGAATTAATTTACAAATTTATTTGTAGGATATAGTGGTAAGGTAACATGAAATACGTTTAAAAGTTTATCTACAGGGTATAATGACAAAATCATGTAATAAACTGCTAAGCAGAATGCCTAGCATGTGGTAAGTATTCCATAAATATTAGTTCTCATATTTATGGCACAAATATGGGAGTATATAATTCCACATAGAGATTTTGGAAGTTTTTAGAGGCAATGATGCTTGCATTAGACCTTGAGAATGAGTGGGATTTCATTAGGTTAAAGATGGGGAGAAGATCATCTAAGCAAAAGGAGCAGTGTGAGCAAAACTGTGAAATCAGTGAGTCTTGGTAGTCTGGCATGGAGGGGTAGTAGGTTCAGGAGAGAACCATGATCTTTTTTTTTTATGATTTTATTTATTTATTTGACAGAGAGAGAGAGAGACAGCCAGAGAGAGAGGGAACACAAGCAGGGGGAGTGGGAGAGGAAGAAGCAAGGCTCCCAGCGGAGGAACCTGATGTGGGGCTCAATCCCAGGACCCTGGGATCATGCCCTGAGCCGAAGGCAGATGCTTAATGACTGAGCCACCCAGGTGCCCCAGGAGAGAACCATGATCTAATGAGAAATCTAGAGATATAAGAAAGACCTGGATCATAGAGGACCCTGGAGGTCATGCTGAGGACTTGAACTTTATCCTGCAAGAACATCAATAACCTTTAAAAGATATTGAAGTAGCTGGGTAATTTGATTCTCTGTGTATTTTAAAGAGATCATTTTGTGACTGTATGGAGAATGGATTAAAAGAGGTAAGACTAGAAGTAAGAGGTCCAGCTAGGTGACTGCCATTATGTCCATGTAGGAGATGATGAGGACTTGAACCAAGGCTGGAGCCATGGGTATGAAGAAGAGAAAACTGATCAATACATCATTAAAGGAGGTGATCCTGTGTAATACCCAGGTCTTGGTAATCAGTTAGATGTGAGAAATAAGAGAGACAGATTTTTGCAATGACACCCGGTGTGCTGGTATAGAGGCCTGGGTATATGATGATGCTATTCACTGAGACAGGAAATACAAAAGGAGGAGCAGATGGGGTGGAGGTGGGAATCGCGAGTTTGGTTTGGGATTTGCTGAATCTGAGATGTTTCTGTGACATTCAAGCAGTGATACCTCAGGGGAGTTAGAAGCATGGATCTGTTGCTCAGGTGACAGATCTTAGGCTAGAGACTTAGATTTAGGAGTTATTTAACATGCACTTGGAGCAGGAAGAAAAGAACCCTAGGGAATACTAGCACAGAAGGGACAGAGAGACTATGTGGAAGTTTGCTTCTTGGCGGTGTGTTTGGGTGTTAGCTGAGCTTATGTTTCCTACTCTTTCCATTCTGGCTTCTTAGTTTTACATTTCATGTTGTAACATTCTGCAGATTTCAAATTACTTATACAATCTCTAGAGTTTCTCAAAGGACTGGTGTTTGATAAGACTTCTTCATAATCTCATATACAAAGGGCTGTGGCTGTGACCTATTAATAGTATTGAAAATAGCGAAATTGTCATTAGGATGCTTCTTATCTATGTATCAGAACTTGAGCTGTTTGAAAATTCTGTGTGATGGCACAGTAATGATTTTGATAGCAATTTTGGTGGCATTTTTGATGGCAATACTGTGTTAGAACCTACCCATCATGAGAGTACAGAATTGAATTATGAATCTTAAGTCTCCTCAGTACTTAACATTATTTTTGTATCATTTGCTGTTTTACTGTTACTTTGGCTGCTTTCTCCACAATTTTAGAAGTTCAGTAAGCTTGAAAAACTAAGAATCGTAGATATGGTAATTGAGGTTCTGAAAATAAGAATGTTCATGGATTTCTGTTTTTAAAGAGACTCATACTGATTCCGTTTATAAAGTGAGCTAATTTGTTCCTCATTGGAACCAATTTAGAAGTGAATTTCAAAGTTATTAGTAGTGGTGTGATTAGCCAAGGCCTGACAAACACATTTTTAATTTCTTTAAATGTCCATATAAAGGTTGGAAAGCATTTTCTCTCTTTTTCTTTTCTTTTTTAAATCATTGAAGTAACTGGGTATGCTGCCTCTCTACATTACTTAATGGCTTTGAAATATAGGGGACTTTCCGTAAGTGTATGATGATGGCAGTGTACTTGCCACATGAATGCTGCTCATTTCTGGCAGCTTAGTTTTAGTTCAGACAGTTTGAGCTAGCACAGTTAAGATTTCCAAATGGAAAATTTAACTCTCACTTCATTATTCATTTATTCATTCAATCTGTTGTTCATTAAACAAATTACATTGTCCTGCAGTAGTTGGTAATGTACCAGGTGCTATGAGAAGTTGCAAAGCAGTTAAAACTTTTGCCCTTGAAGAGCTTAGTTTCAAATAGCAGGAAAACAAGCCCATAAATTGCTGAAAAATCAGGTTAGAAGGTAAAAGTTTGGGGGCAGCTGGGTGGCTCAATTGGTTAAATGGCTACCTTTGGCTCAGGTCATGATCCCAGAGTCCTGGGATCAAGCCCCACGTCGGGCTCCCTGCTCAGCGAAGAGCCTGCTTCTCCCTCTGCCCCTCACCCCGCTTGTGCTCTCTCTCTCTTTCTCTCTCTTGCTCTTTCAAATAAATAAAATAAAAATCTTAAAAAAAAAGAAGGTAAAAGTTTGTAAGAAGAAATTATAAAGCTTTGATGAAGGACATAAAAAGAAAACCTGACCAAATTTGAGAAATAAAATATGTTCTTTGATTAGAAGACCAAAGGTAATGAAGCTGTTTTCTCCAAATTATCTGAAACATAAGCTCAGGTGGAGAAGGCAGTGTGTTCGTTTTGTTCATTTATATATTAGAAGAACTAGAACAGTACCTGGCACATAGTAGGCACTCAATAAACATTTGCTGAATGAATGTTATCTGAAATTTTACTTAAAATCCCATTAATAATTTTTTTGGTTAAGCTTGACTAGTTGATCCCCAAATTCATAGATTGATAGATGGAAGACAAAATACCAAAATGATGTTGAAGAAGCATAATGAAAAGATAAAACTTGCCCTGCCAGTAGATAGTAGATTGTAGTCCTAAAGATGACCACATTATCTCCTTTCTTAGCAATATGACATTGCCCCTCTCCCCATCAAGAGGCAGAGTCTATTTTACCTCTTTAGAACTTACTGGACAAATATATTAAAACAGAGATTACTCTGAGTCACTTCTGAGGCTAGCCTTAAGATATCTATGACTTGAAACATTTCTTCTTTTTTGCTAATCTCAAATAGCCAGGTGGAGAGAAAAAAACAAGGCTTCTGATTGATAATCCTCGATGAGCTTTCACTGGGCAGCTAGTGCCCAATGTCAACCATGTGAATGAAGTTATTTTGGAGCTCATTGTTGTCCCAGTGCCCAAGCAGAAACCATGGGAATCAGAATTTTGTAGTTATCAACAAAATAATAATAAAAAAATAATGATTTAAAAAAATCCACTAAGTTATAGTGCAGTTTGTTTTGTAGAAACAGATAATTGGAATGCCAATATAAATGCTTATTATAAAGCTCTAATAATTGAAGCAGTACAATAATGGTGCAGGGATAGAAAAATCTCAAGTTAAAGAGAATAGAGAGCCTTAAAGCAATCTTCACTCGTAGGGACCATGGTGTATAGCTGAAGAGACATTAAAAATTGAGGGATGTGTAGGAAGAATGAATGAATTAATAAATAATAGATCTACAAGAAATAATTAAAATTATGTTCCCAGTTCACACTATGAACAAAAATAAACAAGAGATGGATATGATCAACAAAATGTTAAAACTGTGATAAGAAAATTTAAGAAAATATTTCTATGAATATCAGATAAAAATAATTTATCAAATAAAGTATTAAATGTTAAATGAAATGATACAGAAACTATGAATACATTAGAATTTGAACTTCCGTATAATGAAAGGCTATCATAAGCAAAGTTAAAAAACAAACCATAAACTGTAAGAAGGTATTTGTAATATGTAGAAATGACAAAGGATTTGTATCTAGATAGTATTATAAAGTCCTAGAAACTAATAGAAGAAGAAGAAGACCTCAGACAACCTAATGTAAAATACACAAAGGATATAAACAAGCAATTTACAGAAAAGGAAAACCAAAGAACAAATAAATGCATAATAAGAATCTCAGCTTCATGAGTAATTAGAGAAATAGAAATTAAATCAATAATGAGATTATATCTCACAGCCATTAGATCTTAAAAATTAAAGCATGACAGTACCAAATGTCTAGGTGGTTCAGAAACTGAAACTTCTATTCACTGCTGTTTGGAATGTAAATTGATACTGGTTCTTTGGAGAGCAATATGGCAACATCTAGTAAAGCTGAGGAAGTATGTATCCTAAGTGTTGAAGTACCTAAGGAGACATACAAGGATGTGTTGCTGCAGCGTGGCTGATAGCAGGGGAAAAAGGAGAAGTAACCTTATGTTCTAGTTATTGTAAAAAAGGTCAGTCTGGCCAGTGTCTTAAGTTGGGGGGGGCGGGTTGGAGGTTGATGGCAGAGATGAAGTTGCAGAGTTCAATTTAGTACATGTCCTGTTTGACAGAACATTGAGACACCAGAGATGTAGGAGACAATGCAATTGAGATTCCAAACCTGGAGTTTATAAAAGAAGTCAAGACTAGAGACAGGGGTTTGATAGTCCACAGCATTTGGAGCGTTAAAGTCAGACTGGATCAAATCAACTCCCGAAAGATACAATGAAGGAAGACCTAAGAAACATTGACCGGGTAAGTATGAGGGGTAGCAGCCAATGGAAGTGGTTAACTGATGGCCTTGTTTTCTAGAATGAGGAGATTATCTCCTGGTATCAAATAATCGGAAGAGATGAAAGAAAAATGTTTGAGATTATCCTGGCAATTATACATAGAAAAAACTAGGAAAAAATTCTAAATGTGATACGGTTTATCAGGTTAAAACAGCACAGAGTTCTGACAAATATTACTGATGGCTAAAATATTTTGTTTTCACTGAGTCTATGAAATGGTTGCATTTATTTGTTAGTGGTAGTTTAAAATGTTCAACTAAGTGCTTTTAAAATGCTTTGAAAATCAAAATTAATGGAGATTGACATAAAAATGACTGTATTACCAATTATTTAATGTTAATATAATTTTCTTAGATAACCTGTTGATATTGATCACATGTCCCTTTTAAAAGAAGTATTATTTTATAAGAGCAAATTACTTCTGGACATTGGCTCAAAGAAATCTATGTCTGGATGAGCAAAGTGCAGATCATTTAAAAACCAGTAACTTCCCTCAAATTATATAATTTTAAAAAGACAAAGGTTTAGAAAACTTAGCATAATGACATTTTAAATTTATTCAATGTTTGAAAAAGTTGGGAAAACTCTGAAATGCTATTCATGTACCCAGTCTTCTGCAGGATATGTTATAAGACTTGTACCACCGGCAAATATTTGTATCATTAAAATGTTAAATGCATGCCATTTGACTAGTCAGAAAACACTGTGTTCATAGGCACTATTCAAGGCAAATTAACTAGAGACTATACTTGATTTATGAAGACTGACATGATAAAGATGCCCATGATGTTAGTGAAATTTGACTTTATTGAATCAGATAGCAGCATAGAAAAGTTTTGTTACATAGCTCAATCTATGAACATAATCATGTAGTGAAATATAAAAATTGCAGATTGTCCAAATGAACCCTAAAGTGTTCAGTGTAGCTTTGCTATAAATGTGCAGTCTCCATGCGGAGTATAGGTGAGGACACTTATCTGATCCATACCTGGCTTCTAATTTGCTGGATCACCTTGAGTAGCATTAGATCTTCTTCAATTATCTTGAATGCTAAATGTAGGTATTATACTAGATTATTCTAATTTTTTCTGTGATTCTCTAGGTCTCCATGTGTGAACAATTTAGGAACAACCCATGTAAAAATACTTTCTGAAACGCTGGAATAATTTGGTGACTAGAAATTCTATGCAGAAAGTATTTTCAACAGTGGTACAATTTATTCTTTATTTCTTGAAATCTTGAAATAGTGGACTGCTTGGGTCTCAGTGCTTCTTTCCTATTTAAATGGAAATAGGGATGCGATTATTCAAGGTTAGGGAGACAGATTATGGTATCTGGAAGATTAGGGTGGCGTTTTCTGAGTCCCCTTGCCTGACCGCAGCACTATAGGGTGCTGGACACCTACTGTGGATGTTGGGAGACAGTGAGACACACTGACCCAACCTCATCATTTTACTATGGAAGAGAAGTTGACTTGGTTCATGAAACAGATTTAACTGGGCAACGGAAAGAATCTTACTGTAGCTCAACACTGACTACTCACACGTTTGAAATACAAATTTATAGAAAATGAAGACTTTAACCCATCTCATATTTAACATAGATTATTAATTTGTTAGGAATCCATCAAAATGACATTTGAAATGAAAATATCAGCTTCTTTACCATGCTGTTAAATACTTCATGCTGGTCTAAAAATGTATTTACCTTTAGAAGAAAATTTTCATACTGACCACTGAATAAAAAATACACAATATCTAGGTGTCAGAACTTTCCAATTTAGTAAGAATGAGTTTGTACAGTGGCAGTAGAAGATAAATAATTTTAGATAAATATATGTGTAATAGCTAGAAAATCATTGTGTTGGCTCAAATGTTGTTGTCAGTAAATTAGTAAATTCTAAATTATCTGAATCCAGATAAACAAAAAACGAATATAATCTTTTCAGTGACTTTAGGGGGTAGCACTATTTTGGGGATCATTTTTAAATAAACAAAGATATCTTAGATTGAGAGATTAAGAAGACTGACCCAAGTTCATGATGCTAAAATGTTAGGAAGGAGCTAGAAACCTGAATTAAGACTTTATCTCCAAAGCTGGTGCTTCTTTACTATAATACACTGGGTCTGTTGCCCTAAATAAAGCACAGTGAATTATTGACCAGCAATTTAAATTATAATAAAATTTCAGTGCTAATTAAACACTGTATTCTAATTCTTTATATTTGGTAATCCATACTTGATATGACAGAAATATTTATTAAAAAGACCATTTGATTAATATGAAAACCTGATTTTTCAAAATTTTCCACATAAAAATAATTACTTTAACTTTTTGTAAAGAAGATTAATTTGTAAAGCTACAGCTTATATCCTAAATCTAGATGAAAATTCATTTTTCAAAACTTAGGCAAATTTAGTTATCATGAACCAAATTCAGAAAATTGAAATAGTTTTGATATATCTATTTTGCTAAAGTCTTACCCTATGTCCATTATTCAAAATTTAAGGTATATTGGTATTGGTAATTTGAAGATCAAGTTTATATANATATTTATTAAAAAGACCATTTGATTAATATGAAAACCTGATTTTTCAAAATTTTCCACATAAAAATAATTACTTTTTTGTAAAGAAGATTAATTTGTAAAGCTACAGCTTATATCCTAAATCTAGATGAAAATTCATTTTTCAAAACTTAGGCAAATTTAGTTATCATGAACCAAATTCAGAAAATTGAAATAGTTTTGATATATCTATTTTGCTAAAGTCTTACCCTATGTCCATTATTCAAAATTTAAGGTATATTGGTATTGGTAATTTGAAGATCAAGTTTATATAGCAGTTTATTATATTTTTAAATCTATCTTCATTTTTTTCTNTCTTCTTTTTTTTTTTTTCTTTTTTTTTTTTTTTTTTGCTATTTGTGAGACCAAAATGACTTCCTAGATTTTATATCCTTAGAGTTATCTCTATCTCCTTTACTCTCCTATTTTCATTTGGTCAATTTCACATGTCTCTTCCATGGAAGAAGAAATTAACTTCTTAGTCTTCTTACTGTCCTTCTCCTTCCGTCATCCTCTTATTTAACACACTATTTTATAGCATTTACATATTCAAATATATTTAGAATAACATTTTCTATTTTTTTGTGTGTCCCTTTAGCCAGTTGATCAGCTAGTTTCTGGATTTTTGGTTCTCTATCCTGATAATTAGTAAAGTCATATTCTGAAAGAATGTTGTTGCTCTCTAAAATATATTTATTTCTAGCAAACACATTATCTTGATCTAAAAAAGTGGTTTTGGATGTGTATAACACCTAGAATAATGCCTGGCATGTATTACGTGCTCAATAAATACTTTGTGATGGGATGAATGTTTGAAAATGCAGTCATGTTAAAGAAACCCAGTTTAGTAGTGCCACTTAGTTGGTGGCACTGGGCAGGGAGAAGAAGCCCATCTAAGCCTCAGTTGCCACCAACTATAAAATTAAGGCAATAATAGTGTCTACCCTTTAGAATTGTTCTAGAAATGAGCTGACATAATGCATGCAGTGCACTTAGCACAGAGCCTAGCACATAGCAAGCACTTTAATGTTAGCTATTATTTTTAATAGTACTTATTTTATTTTATTTATTTATTTTTTAAAAATATTTATTTATCTGGGAGAGAGAGAGATAGAGATAGCGAGAGAGAGCACAAGCAGGGAGGAGAGGGAGAAGCAGGTTCCCCTGAGCAGGGGAGCCTGCTGTGGGGCTTGATCCCATGACCCTTGGATCATGACCTGAGCTGAAGGCAGATCCCTAACCGGCTAAGCCATCCAGGCACCCCAATAGTAATTATTTTAAATAGAACCCAGGAATAGTACATTTTTAACAGGTAGTAAATTTTAACAATAAAATTTTAGCAGGGTTTATTTATTTGTTGGCAATCTTTTTCATTGTTTATTAGAAACATTCAAAGATTAACTTACTAGTGAGGGGGTAGAAAGCGGAAATTTCCAAGATAAAAATCAAATTGCACTATACCTTGTTCCTATTTATAATTTTTATGGCTATATGTTCAAGAGTAGTGATATTACTTCTTCTTTCTAGTTCATGAATGGCATGGTGTTTACATCAAGAATGCAACTGTCACCGTGATCCCACCTAGATTGAAAATATTGAATGTATGTTTATTTTTAAATTAAAGCTGCTTGGTATTATTATTATTATTATTATATTATTATTATTATTATTATTATTATTATTATTCCAGGATGCCAATTAACTAACATATGTGTTAGATGAGGTTGTAAAAAATCTAAATAATCACCCCGTGTAAATGGGTTAATCAAAACAGTTTCCTTTTTAATTAAGATACATTATGTTGGTGTGAATATTTGTAAAATTAAAGGGTGACTAGTAGCTTACCTTACACTATTATGCTAATATTAATCACCCCCCCATTTATTTATTTTCTTCCTTTGCATTTTTTCCTGAATATCTTATACAGGGAAAAACTTCTTTTGTGTGGGAGAAAAGTTAAATTATCTGTGCTACCCTTCACTTGAGCTGTATTTCTGCTGCTCTTGGCATTGACCCAGGGGTTAATTGGCAGAATTTTCCCATTTTTTGGTGTTTTCTAAAAGAAGTAGTTCATTAAAAACTCCAGTTTAGATGTTACTCTCGTCAGGAAAAACAGCACTGTCACTGCTCATCAAGAACCACAATCACGCATGCAGTCCTGCTGCATTCTGTACCCTTCATCAGGTGGGTTGTTCGTTCCTTTCCTTGTTCGCTCCATCTGGAGATGGCTGGGCACCCGTACAAAATTCAACAGTGCCTAAACAGACACATTAGTTGGGCTGCCCTGCTCTAGATACCAGAGAGAGATTTTATTGGCATAATGCACCAAGGTCTTATGCCAGCTCCAGAGCCTTTGCCGATGCTGAGATGAGGAACACTGGAGGGGGGCTAGTTTGGAATGACATCTGAGGTGGCCAAAGCCTCCATTTGTCTTTGTGCCGAACGTGCTCAACTGTAGACACTGCAGTGTTTTCAAAAACAATAAAAAAATATTTTGCTCATTAACTTTCTAAGTCCTGCTGACTTTGTGAAATCAATATAGCAGATTGTAATTGATTTATGAAATGAAAAACCCCTGCCTGACCAGTAAGCTCGGCAGTCGCTGCTCTCAGCACCGTGCCCTTCTGCTCATTAGTGCACTTCCTTTAGCAGTGCCTGCGCCAAGGACGCCGCTGTCTGAGCTGGAAGGCTCAAGCCCTCTGCAGACAGACTGTTTAAGATGTAGCTTGCATTGTCTCCCTGGGGTCTTATGCTTTCTCCCTGTTTCTCTCCTGCCCAGGTCAGCTGAAGGACTTGAGCTTCTTTCTCACAGTCCCTAATGTCCTCATAAAAGCTTGCTGGAAAAGCAAGTCTCCATTTATACTTGTCTTTTGACATTTTTTTTTTATTTTTTATTTTATTATATTATGTTAATCACCATACAGTTGCTACTTTTTCTTTTTTCTCATCTCTCTCTGTCTCTCTTAACTTGTCTTACTTAGCTTGTCTTTGGCCATCTGGCTTTGCTCATTTTTTTGTTTCTTTATTTTTTCAATTTCTTATAACTTAGCAAGGTGGACAAAATTTCTTTTTGCTATTTTGGGGGTTTTGGGGTCTAATTTTAGCACTTACTCTTTTATTCTTTTTTTTTAAAGACTTATTTATTTGAGAGAGAGAGTGTGAGCAGGAGGGGCAGAGGGAGAAGGAGAGACAATCTCAAGCAGACTCCATGCTGAGTATGGAGCCTGAGCGTGGGGCTCAATCTCACAACCCTGAGATCATGACCTGAGCCCAAACCAAGAGTTGGCCGCTTAATTGCCTGGGCCACCCAGATGCCCCAATTTACTGTTTCATTTAAAAAAAGAGATTTTATTTATTTATTTGAGAGAGATGGGGGAGAGGCAGAGGGAGAGGAAGAGACAGAATCTCAAGAAGACTGTGTGCTGAGCAGGGTGCCTGGGGTGGGGCTTGACCCCAGGCCCCTGAGATCATGACCCGAGCCAGAATCAAGAGTCGGATGTTTAATTGACTGAGACACCCAGGCACCCCACTCTTTCATTCTTAAGACAACATTTTATTTATCTTCCTGACAACTCCCACTATGATTATGTTCCTCTACCATCTTTAAAAATTGAAGTAATGCTATAACCTAAGCATTGCCCTAGGTACTTTACATCAAATTGTCTTCTCAAGCAGCATGTAAAGAAAGTATTCCTGGTTACAGGTGAGGAAACCGAAATTCAAGAAGTTAGATAACTTGCTTGAGTCACTCAGCTACTGAGGAGCAATGCTGGCATTTGCAAGTAATTCTGTTTGACTCTAAACTCTGCGCTTCCTCTTTTGAATAACAAAATGATGCTTCCAAATGACTCTGTTTTACTTTAAATGCTTAACTAGCAAAGTCTAGCTCTTGGCTGCCCTTAAAGGGGCTCATTCTCTTTAGTGCCACTCTCCCAAATGACTCTGTTGTTCAAACTGCCAGAATGCAAATGTATTTATTTCAAGAGTTTGGTCTATCATAGTGTATTGGTCAGCTTACTCTTTTTCACTGAGTTCTCATCTATCTAATAGTATGTGTATGGAGCCCCTTGTACCATCATGTTCTCCTGTTATCAAAAGTCACCAAGAGCAATCTCATAACCTAGAAAAATGAACAGAGAGCTGAGCCAAATAGGCAACCGTTGGGAGCTTCATGTGGATTTCATCTCCTCTTTGTTCTTTTGATACTACTTTGGGAACAAGTAAGTGGTGAAATTATAGAGCACTGCAGCAGCAGGAAAGTGATGCAATGTCCTCACTTCTTAAGTGGTTGAAGGCACCTGGAATTTCCCCATCCAGGTACTGTATATTGCAGTTAAGTGTCATGCCACATCCATAATGCATTAGTTTACAGTGAGTTAATAGGTTCCATCCGTCTGAAATCTTGTATAATATTGCAGTAGCATCGGACATTACTGTCATTCAAGATGTGCAATATTGCACCAAAAATTAACCACAGATGCCACATTAAAACAGCTGCAGATTTAGATTTAGCTACAGCAGGAAGAAAATGTTGTGCTGTGGAAGTTGGCCAGAAGAGCAATGGAGATGTGCTTTAAATGAGGAGGAGGAGAAAAAATTGAGGTCAAGCTTCAAAAAAGGACAGAAATGGAAGTGGGGGAAGGTAATTCATATGGTCAGTGGCGATCCAAAAGGACTCAAAGTCCAGGAAAAGAGTGGAGTATACAGGGTGAGTGATGCCTGTGTGAACTGATGAAGTGTTAAAATGGCAGTTCTAATTAGAATAATAGTTACAGATATAAATAAAGGTATAAGGAAAATAGCTATAAATGTAATAATTCACCCTGTAGTCAGGCTATTGATTTAGAAATAAACTGCTAGAAAAACTATTGATGCTTGAAGTGATCAATGCCTGAGAAAAAAGTTCTGGTATACAGGAATCAGAGTAAACCTAGACTATTACAGGATTTGAGACTAAATCTTGAGCACCCTTAGACTGTCTTCTGATAATGGACCCTCATGGGATTAACTATTCCCATTTTGGGAAAAATGTTGGAAGGTTTAGTTGGTTCAATTTTGTAACTGAAAGCTGAGGTAGCAAAATTTTATTTCAATAGAATTGTGGGCTTGTGAGATTCTCATTAACTCCAGGTCCATCTGCCTTTTTGCTATTCATTTGGCTCATTTAGTCACAGGTGGGTAGGAAGGTCTCAATATTTTTGGTTCTCATTCAATTCTGATTCTGCTTGGGAAACCGAAAAGGCCAGCGACAGCTGTCGCAATGCTGGGGTTCTCTTCTTTCGGTGTGAGCCAGAAGGTGGCTTCCCCGTGTAGTTTGCTGCTAACAGAGCAAGCAGACAGTAAGCATTTTATTTGTCCTCCTGTTTGGCTCCTTAAGACCATTATCTTCTCTGCCTTATGGTACACCTGGTTTAGGAAACTAGACAAGGAACACAATGGTCTCTAATCAGTAACTGATTTCATCGGTGGAGTGGAGGAAAGACTGGTTACTATCAGGGTTCAGTCAAACCTCTTGATCTTTAACTATAACTTGTTCCTGCTCCCCTGGTTTAAAAATGAAATATTGGCTGATGTGATTAGTAACCAGTAGATATATTTGGTGCCTTACAAGTTCACTAGGGACATTGTAGGCCTCTCCAAACTTTATGGGGGATATTTTTTCTATTGCCAAGGCATAATCTTGTTTTCCTTCCTCTTCTTTTGAACACCAAAGAATAAAAGCCAGACAGTTAACCACCTGCTGTCATATCAGTGCTTCAGGAAAGCAAAGCCAGGCAAAACCAAACCAAACCAAACCAAAATTTTTTTTAGTCCGATGTTTAAAAATCTAAGAAATGACAGTGCCACATTCAAAGGACTTTGTCTCCATAGAGGAAAATTTCAAAAGAATTTGAAAACTCTGGAGTTCTGTGATGATGGTGATGATGATGGTGATAAAGTGGAGCTAACATTTATTGGGCACTCAATGTATGTCCTGGAGTGTCAACTGCTCTTTACCTATATTATCTTATCCCCCTCCCCAAACAAAAATCTATGTCACAAGTGCTGTTTTACTTCTCATTTCGCTGGTGCAGCAACTGAGGAATAAGAATAGTTAACTAACTCTTCTAGATACCATGGCCGGAGTATGGGAGAGAGCCATTATACAGACCAGCAAGTTAATACCCAAGTCCGCACTCCGGATCTAGACTTTCCTACTTCTGTGATATAGAATCTCATGTTGGATTCTCTTACATTACTTAATTTTTTGTTAAGATACATAAATGGAAAATAGTTCTTTAAGCATGTTCTAATACTGTGAACAAACTAAAATCTAATAGAATGTCATTTTAATTATTAAATATTTGATTTTCTCACTTTAGGATGACCCAATTCTCAAAGTCATATTTAAGAAATAGGTATATGAAGAGTGGCTATTTCATGAAGGGGCTCATGACTTTATTTAGAAAGTCCAATAGAGACTTCCTTCAAATGATAGACTTTGTACATTTCATATAAAATAAATTTCATAGTAATTCAGGGTAAGCAATAATTTTAGAACCACAATTGTTGTGTCTGTCAAGCTTTGCTTTCATGCAACCTTTTATTTAATTAAATAAAATCCTTTATGAAATATTATGACATATTTAGTAAATGTAGTGCATGAAACTTTCTGAATTGCGAAATTTTATTTGCTATTTGGAGCTTCTTTCAGCCCTTTTATCATCCCCCCACCCCGCCCTTTAGAATTGTGGTGAGAACATTTGACATGAAATCTACTCTGTTAACACATTTTTTAAAAGATTTATTTATTTATTTGAGAGACATTGAGAAAATGGGGGAGGGGCAGAAGGAGAGGGAGAGAAATCATCTCAGGCAGACTCCACACTGACTGCAGAGCCCAACACGAGGCTCAATCCCAGGATCTGAGATCATGACCTGAGCCAAAATTAAGAGTCAGTCACTCAACTGACTGAGCCACCCAGGCACCCTTCCTAACAAATTTTTAAGAGCCCAATATGGTATTGTAAACTATAGGCTTAATGTTGTGTAGCAGATCTCTAGAAATTATTGATCTTGTATAACTGAAATATATCCATTATATTTATACCCTTTATACTCATAGAACAGAAACTCCCCATTCTCTTCATTCCCTAGGAGTGTATTTTCAGAAATGTCATTGGTAGAATATGTATATAGACACACATTTATGTCACTCATGATGGTATACGAAAGTATACAAAAGTACGGATTTCTGTATAGTACAAGCTTGGTTATTGTACACTTAAAACTAAAAGTTTAACTATATGCCATTTCTCTTAATATGTGTTGGGTCCATAAAGATTAAGCAAAAATACTTAAATTTATGAACTATTTTGTGTAATCTTCAAATTAAACCATACAAGATCCAGACATATATGAGGTTGTGCAGTCTGACTTATCTTAAATTCAATGACAGTTTGAAGCATGGGATTTATGGGCAGCAACTATCCACCCATCTCAGAAAGAGAATCTTGTTTCCGTTCCTTAGCCTTTCCTCTTTGTTATGGCAAAACAGTGGGTCTTTATCTGGTAATGATAGATAGCTATTTTAGGGTTTTTTTCCCCCTCTAAAACAAACAAGACCCTCTTTATTTTTACAAACGTAAAACACATTTGGAAGTTCTTCAGATGAGACTGCTGAAGTTCTTCTGGCTTTCTATTCTACATGTGACAACAAACAACGGATACGATTCTTTCTGTATCTCTGAATTGGGAACACTTCTATAGTTTCTACACTTTAATGCTAATCTTAGGCTCAGGGTCATAGCATAAGATTTCTATATACCGCATGCATTTTAGGTTCTTTAAACAAAATTTGCCATCCCAAGCCCTTAATATATTTTCCCACGAATTTATATTAGGTCATTATTTTAGACAATGAGACTACCAACCATTAGCTAACTGTCATGGAAACATTTAGACATAGAAATTATGTTGAATTTCACATGAAATACCCAGTAAACTTCTCCCCACTACAAATTTCAATTTTAACTCATGTTAGTAAGCAAATGATAAACCTGTATTTAGTTATTTGGAAAACAACCACAGTTTGAAAAAAAAATACAGTCATGCTTTCTACTTGAAGAGGCCTATGATTCTTCATACATTTTGCCCATAAATCTTCTATAACATGAAATTTAAAAACTTGGTTTAGATGAAATGAATGATGACAACAAAGTTACTCCAGTCCAGACAATAAAATAGCTTTGAGCAGAAAGTAAATGGATCAGACTGATAGGAAACTAATAAAAAATAAGTAAGTTTGGTCCAGATTGAGGAGGGCTAACTGTCCAAAACTTGGGAATCTCACCACTTTTCTGTAGGAAAGTCACTGTAGATTTTTTAGTAAGGGGTGATGTTGTTACAATGATAAAGAGATCTTTCAACACTTTATAGAGCAGAATGGTAATGAGGTTATTGTAGTACTCTATGGAGAAGGTGATAAGGGCAGGAATAAAGGCAGTGGTGAGGAAAATAGCACAGGGTCATGTGGATTCCAGAGCCTGGAGGATGTTTGACACATGCTGTTTTCTAAGATGTTCTTCTCTCTCTACCTTACCAATTCCTTAACTTTAGGTTTCGATTGAAATGTCCTTTTTATAGGGAAGCCTTCCTTGATCCCCTAAGGTAGCACCTCACTCCATTTATATGCTCCCCAACACTATGTTCTTTACCTTGCAGTGCTGGAAATGCTTATAATTATTTAGTTAATTATATGCAATTATTTTGTAAGGTTTTCTTTATCTGATTTTAAGCCCTACAAGGGTAGGGATAATGTTTGTTTATTCACTACAATACTGCTCATACCTAATAGATAAGTACTCAACAAGTTTTTTGTAGGCCAACTGACCTATTGTTGGGCCTTTACAGATTTGTTCAAATACAGAAAAATGAAAGGGGATGAGTGGGTGGGAAAGAGTCAAGTAAGTATAAGTCATGTTTTGAACCTAAATAGCACGAGAAACAGTTATTGGTCCATCAGTTATACTTAGAATAAAAGACTTTTATATATTTTCCTGTGAGCAGTTTTGATGGACTGATTGAAGAACTGAAAATTCATGTGGTAATATAGAGAAACAGGAAGAGAGGGCTACTAAGTGGTGGAAACAGAATAGGGAAGCTGAGGATTTAGCAGCAAGACTGTGACCTTGGCTGATGTTCCAGTGGAGACCAGATGATCTTGTGGATGGACTGGCATACAGCTACCCTTTATCCTTAAAAGTTATACACAAACCATTAAGCCAAGTACTCTGTACTCCACAGTCATAGACTCAGAGAACTGAAGAGTCCAAGGAAAGCCAAAGACAGATCATTTCCCAGTTCTTGATTTCTCTTCACAGTAGCCAGACAAATGGTCATCAGGCTTTGATGGAAAACCTCAAGAAAGGGAAACCTTTCCAGTTTCTTTTTCACTTACTCTAATAGCTGCTGACTCAGAAGCCAATCTGAACAGGGACTATCTCATCAAATCACAGCTAAGTCAAGTACATCCGTTCCCACAATGCTAACCCATCTGTTTAGTACTTTGCAGAGGAAAGCAGTATGTGTGTTGTTCATGCTTCTTACTGATATTATTTATTACTACTAATTATATGTAAGTGCCCTTATTAGAAAAGGTATTATGGTATATTTTAAGTGCTTCTTGGTAAACAAATCAGTACGTGGGCAAGCTGTCAGTTGCAGAATCACATCATGATTTGCTTAGATTGAAGAAGGCTTTTCTAGATGATGAAATGCTGATTTTAAATGTGACTGAAGAATGATCCTTTTGGTCAGATAGAAAATGGCAAGTCTCAATGCAGTCTAAAATACCAGATTACTCATCTCCTTTTCATCAAGAACTTTTGATTCGAAGTCTAATATTTCAGAGTTGCTTCTACAGATTTTAGGCACACTCTTGATTCAGAGCTTGTATTGACTTAGGCTAGAATCATTTTTTCCTTAAAAAGAAAGGAGTAATATAAAGAACTTTTAAAATTCAGTCAGAAGGAAATCAACCCAATAAAATATGGGTAAAAATTTTGAACAGACACATCAGAAAAAAAATATTAATGGTTGGTAAGCACATGAAAAGATACTTAATGTCATTGATCATCAGGGAAATCCAAATTAAAACCATGAGATACCATAACACACCCGCCAGGATGACTGGAATAAAACGAAAAGCAAAAAACTAACTTATTAAGTGTTGTAAATTATGTGAACCAATGAAACTCTAAGGCATTACTGATGGGAATATAAAATGGTATAAGCACACTGGAAAACTTTGGGAGATTCTTTAAAGAGAAGAGTATGTTTCTACTCCATGAACCAGCAATTACAATCCAAAACATTTACCGAAGAGAAATAGAAACATGTTTATGGAAGGCTTGTACACAGCTTAATTCATATTATAGCATCTTAATTCATAGTAGTCAAAAATTGGAAAAAATCTAAATGCCTACCAACACATAAATGCACAAACAAGTGTGCTGTATATGATGGAATATTATTCAGCAATTAAAAATCAATGAATTGGGGGCCACCTGGGTGGCTCAGTTGGTTAAGTGTCTGCTTTCAGCTCAAATCATGACCCAGAGTCCTGGAATCCAGCCCACATCGGGCTCCCTGCTGGGCAGTGAGTGCCTTCCCCCTCTGCCTATCCCCCTTCTCACTCACTCTCTCCCTCTCACTCACTCACTCTCTCTCTCAAATAAATAAATGAAATCTTAAAAAATATATCAATGAATTGGATTACTCTTTCCTTCTTAAGGAATAGCTTACTCCAGCCGAGGTTACCACAAGTTCTGAATCAGAACTGGGCCTCCCACTTTGTACATATCTGATCTTGGAACCAAAGCTGGGTTGGGCTGGGTTGGGCCTGGTCAGTACTTGGATGAGTCCTAAAATTGTATCGAGTAAAAGAAACCAAAGCCAAAACAGTACATTGAATGATTCCGTTTATATCAAGTTCAAAAGCAGGCAACGTTAATATAAGGTATGGAAACAGATCAATGGTTGTCTGGCATGGAGGTGGGAGGATTGCAGCAGAATATAGGTCAACTTTCTTGGTAATAGAAATTTCCTATATTTTACTTATATGATATAAGTTACACTGGTGGATACACTTCGAAATTAATCAAACCATATACTTTTTAAGTGTGTGCGCTTTGTTGTATGAAAATTACATTTCAATAAAATGGGTTACAAGTAAAGGAGTAGGTAAGTAATTTAAGAGTCTAACAATATTATTCTGAAGCATATTTAATTTACACAGAATTTTAGCACTTTAAAAAACATAAATTATATGCTTTAGTAATATGTGAGCGTATTACTGAGAGCAACTTAAAAGGTGTTTTAGAAAATTGTGAAAATTTTGTTACGGTAAAATTAATTCTTCCAAACATACTTTATTTTTCATTTTAATTCAGATTGTTCTTGTCACCTGTTAATCCAAATTATTGAGAACTCCTTGTAATATTAATGTCAGTACTATATCAACAAAATGTGGAAAGGCCTGGCAGATTGGACAACATGGAATTTCCTGCTAATTGCAGATTCTTTTTCATCAAAACTCAAGCATTATAGTCTTTATGCAGTACTGTTTTGTTTTAACTGAAACCTGAAATTACTGACTTTTGTTTCTAAGTTTTAAAAATTATTTTCAATGAAAAGTTTGAGCAGAGGATAAAATCATGCTTAACACCTAAAAAAAGTATTTGAAACTATCTTAAAATATTATACTATGATTTTTTTTGACACATATCAAAATTGCTTGTGGTTGACTTAATTTTTAAATTGACATTTCTGAAAAGTTCTTATTTCTATTTCTTATCCTACTTTTCTATATTTATGAAACATGTTTAAAAGTTCTACTTTATAAAGTCTTTAATAGTATTTATAGAAAGCTTTTAAGGGGTGGTTGGGTGGCTCGTTCTGTTAAATGTCTGCCTTCCTCTCAGGTCATGATCCCAGGTGGGATGGTGCCTTGCTTTGGGCTCCCTGCTCCACGGGAAGCCTGCTTCTCCCTCTCCCTCTGCCTGCCGCTCCCTCTGCTTGTGCTCTCTCTCTGTCACATAAATAAACAAAATGTTTTTTAAAAAAGATAATATTATAGATTTGCTTATGTGAATGACTTACTTAGAGAAATTCATTTATGAAGTAAATATTTATCACTTGAAAGTGTAAAACAATCTAGATGGCCCTGTTAAGACCAAAGTTAACTATTCTCCAAGAGCAAATGCACCAAAAATACCATTCATACTAAAAAGCACAGGAAAAGGATTGATATTTTTAAGGTGATAAAATGTATTCTAAGATAGTGTATATATTACAAGAAATTTTAAACCAATCATATAATGCGGTTAAGAAAGGAGTTAAACTCTGAAACAGAATGACAAAGAAGGGGGGATAAGAGCAGCCTATAACAGAAATAAAGTTTTATTTATCCAAGTGGGACCTGAAAACCATAAATTGGTGATACCTTGTCAAATTCAAGGGTAGGTGTGCAAGGGCAACATTTTTAAAACCTTAGAAACTAAGTGGAATGTAGAGTTCAAGACATTGTAAAGACCGTAAAAGACCGTAGCTTCAAGGATAATGAGGATGGTTTTCAAAAGTCATGGGGGTTGAATAGAGGAACATGACTGCATTTAATTTCCAGTTCCTGAAACAAATATTAACAGAATGAAATATACTGAGGTACATTACAGTGTTTTAAAGCAAAATAATATGTTTGATCTTGTAGATTAAAACAGATATTTTGGCCAAGAAATAAGAAACATTGAAGAGAACAGCCTGATGCGAATTTATAAGAATAGCAGAGATGACAGGGTACTTTGTAATTAAAATTTATTGTCGATGGGTATATTTTTGTTAGATGTTCATGATTGGCAGGTCTTACCTGCAAACAGTGCAGTGGGGGTGGTTTATACCCTTCTCTGCTCCTACCAACACAGTAATGGTGATGACAGTTGCCATTTCTTGAGGACTTACTATTTGTAAGCACTCTGCTAGGCGCTTTACATAAAGCATTTTTTACAGCAGATGAGTGAATCATACTCCTCACGTACTGGCTTGAAGAAGTTGAATAAATGGCACAAAGCCACACAGATGAGAAAGGGTGCAGTTGAGATTCAAGCAGTCTTATGTTTATTCTAAAGCTTCTGCTTTTTTCTACTTCACTAGTCTGCCTCCTTGCTATGCTATATAATTAAAGATAGCCCAAGTTGATAAATCTTCATTTTTTTTCCTGTTATCATGGAAACGGAAAAAGGGCCAAAAAGAGTCAAATGACACAAATATTCAGAAAATGAAAACAAAGTTCCATGAAGAGAAGAAAGGAAAGGAAACAACTGGAATCTCGGCATAAGTAATAGATAATATCTTTCTGTTTCATTTGGTTGAGGGTATGTCCTTGCTTGAATGTCGAGACTTCTTGAAATCTTATCTCTATTATCTTGGGAAAGTGAATGAATATCAAGAGGATACAGAGAATGTAGATCTACATATGTGATCTATATTCTGTTTCTTTTCATGTAGAATTCAAATATTATTTAGGCAATAATTTGTTAACCTTTAAAATAGTTCTGCCTGAAGCCAAGGAAAGGAGAGACTGGCTTTTTAAAATACCATTTTGATTTGTGAAAATACTGTCATTATCTAGACACATTATCTGGTTATATTTTATAGATATTTGAGGTCACAATCATCTCTAAATTTCTGTAACACCCACTTTGAAACATATTTTCTTGGCATTATTAGTACTTTATGTGAAAACAAATTGGTGCTAAAATTTACCCTAATCAAAAAAATTTTTAAAGGAGAGAAACCTTATGTGGGGTATGAGGAAGACCAATTGGCTTCTGGCTACCAGTCATCTCACTGAACTTAAATATAATATTACCATGAATATCCTAGAAGAAAAGAATAATTGTTGAATATCTGCTCTGTATACAAGAGAAGCTGATTCATGTGTGCGAGAAATAAATGGATGTCTTCCTAAGAGATGGTGTTGTAAAACCAAAGTGTAAATTCACAAAATACAACAAAATAACTGTAAAGAAATCCCAATGGCCATACTTATGACTGACAGACCGTAAGTTTTGTGGATGCTTGAATCTAATACTTTCTCACCACATCTGGTGCTGCTGTAGTTCAGGGCTTCTAAATGTCATGTAATTCAGAAGGTCTGTCTTGTTTGTATGTATAAAGATGTGGCTGTTGATGAGAGCCTAGAGATTTATTACAGGTGACAGTGATCTGGAGTTGAGTGGATATCTACAACTCATTAATTGCATGGAACTAGTCTAGACTCCCAATCAGTTCTAGTCTCAGAGTGCTTTGTAATAATTGTGTTGTGGGAGAAATCTTTGATGTAGGTCACTATTGTTACTCTCATGTTTATGTAGTAACTCTGAGATTCAGAACCTTTTGGGTGGTTTCAGAAAAGTATTTCTGATAGGATTACACAGCAGTCATGATACTTTTCACGGAATGGAAATATTGCGGATCTCCAGTGTCTTGAAACCTTGAGAGTTCTGTAAGAGTCAGTTTTCCTCCTCTAATGTGAACCTGAGAGTTCATGCAAAAAGAAACATAAGTGGCCAATAAACATATAAAAATATGTTCAATCTCATCAACAAATTTGAATTATATCAGTTTTGATCTAGCAAATTGTAAAAGCTATCTTAAAATGTCTTCGTTCAAGTGTGATGAAATAAGTACTTTCATAACTACCAGAAGTAGTTATAAAACAAATTATCAGGAAAACAATGTGGTGCCATAGATCAAAAATGCTAAATATGTCTCTTTGATATAGCAATTAGGCATATAGAAATGTATCCTAAGGAAATAATCAAAGATACAATCAAAGTTTTATGGACAGAGCCACTTAAAATTTTCTGCCCAGTATTTTGATTATATGCATTATTCATATATACATCAATAGCATAATAATTCAGTTAATGCACAGTGATTTGCTGGAACAATATGAAGCTATTAAAGCTCATGTTTTTTTAAGAAGTTTTAATGACATGGGAAATGCTAATAATGTAATAAGTTATAAAAACAAGACATAAAATTGATATACAGTATGATTTCAAACATGTACCTACACATAATGCCTGTGCATAGATAAAAGAATATTTGCTGGTGGTTTTATTTTTATATTGATATTACATTTACTTTAGATTTTCTTATTAATACTTGATTTTTAAAAAATATTTTGCAATAAGCATTTTTGCTTTTGCAGTCAGAAAATAGAAAAATAGATGTTATTTTAAAAGAAATACTGCATAAACTAAAAAGTTGTATGTTTAAATCCTACTTGTTAAAACGGTACCTTTTGGACTCAATATGGTATTGTATACTCAAGTTCATATTCATTCATTCTTCTTTACAGAAATATCTATTCAGTGGCTTTTCTGTGTTACGTACCATCCATGGCACTGGCTAGATAATCATTGTATTTGATGGAAACTTCTGGATCCAATCTTTTTTAACCACTTAACCTTCAGATTTATTAACTTTATATCCAATTTATTCATTTTTTTCTTTCTGAAATATAATATGGCTAATATGGTTCTGTAAATGGATTTTCTCTAGCTTGAATTTATCCTTCCCTTCATCTCAAACGAATATGTATGTATTAGATATTTCTATCCTATTTATTCAGATACACTGTCTAAAACAGTCCCAGATATTTCTTACTCACTAGTATCAGACTGTTTCTTTTTTTTTTTTTTTTGTCTTGCAAACAGGTTGAAATTTTTAAAACTATAGCAGAATCCATACCTATGATACACTAATCTTATTTGATGATAGTGGAGATAGTGCTGTGATGTTGAATAATTCCAATAAATCCTGTGGGTGTTATTGGCACAGTTTTCTGGGAACAGATTGGCTCTTGCAGCCTCAGCTGTCATGGGGCAAAGAACTGTCTCTAAATGGTGACTTGATGCTCAGGGTATAAGTTTTCTTAGTATAATCTTGTCCTTTTATATAAAAAGGGCAAAAACAATTCAGTAGCTATTAAAATATATTTATCAGATAAGCATTCTTAAAAGTTTGAAATACTTTGAATCATAGATTTCATTACAATTCAGTAATATACCGTTTCCTCCCTTCTAAGAATCTATTAATATTTATTATTGTTGAATTGAACTATCTAAGGGGGTATATTCCATCTCAATCACGATTTATATTTAATATTCCTTAAGTGCTACTGTTTGTGAATGCCACATAAAATCAATGATAATTTAAATCTAAAGAAATTAGTTTATTTTTTTATCACTGGCATAGTCATCTCATTTTATGGTTCACCTCAGAGTATTCTTAAGACTTCATTCTTTGTTTTATGATTATAATAATTTTAAAAATGATCAGTTCTTATTTGTCTGGGAAAGTGATTTTTAATGGACTGTCTTGACAGCCCTCCTTCACATATGGTTGTATTTTTTTATGTGTAAGGCTCAAAATTGTGTGGAAGGTACGGATGCAAATAGTGATTGAAATCCTGCAGTGCTGAGGAAAAGCTGCCATCTTCTAATTCAGCTATCCAGATGGGGTAGGGATAGTGCATTTGTTTATTGTAATTTACACAAAAAGTACATGCACACATACACACAAACAGATACACATATATGCATATATACATACACATATATACACACTGATGGAGGATCTGGTCTAATATAATAGACAATATTTTAATTATTAACAAGTGGAAGGTCATGGTTCATGTCGAGGCTAATGTATGTCTCTAGGTACATGTACAGGAATAAAAATCTTGCATTTCAAGAAAAATAATCTATTTTTACCATCCCCATTGTTATTTTTCATCCCTATTGCTCATTACCATAACTATGGATGCCTCTAATGAAGTGTTAATAATTGTCCAATCGTAATTTATAGTACCAGCTTCTATGTCATATGTTACATTTCTTATTGTTCTTGGAGCTTAAAAAATTGCAACAATGTACATAAATGTAAGATCGATCACCTTGTCCAAATACAAAATATATCTGTTCTTATCCCATTTTTTTTTTGAGTTAGGAATAGGGAATGAATTCAGGAAAACACAAGAAAAACTACTAAGTGTGACTTAAAAGAACTGCTAGTTGTGTGGGATAATGCAGAGATGTGGAGGTGTGAGTGTGCATTGATTCATATTGTTTTTTTTTTCTCCTAGCAAGTTGTAAGCACATGGTTCCCCAGTCAATGATTATGTTGAATTTGTTATGGTTTTATTCTTTTGTTAGTGGTTAGGGAAGAGCCATTTATTGTTGCTGTTGTTTATCATAGCTCCTCACTTTTTTCCCCCTGAAAATCAAGTGTATGCTCCATTAGATTTGTAATACTAAAAGTGACCCACAGTTGGCTATGTCAAAGAGCTTCTTTGAGTCTGGTAGCTTATTTTAGCCATTTCTTTTTATAAACTGAAAGATATTTCCTGAAAAAATCCCTTTATAAAACCATTTTGCATGGTTGAGTTAGTCCAGTTGCATGCTCATTCTTTAACAACAAACGATTATATGACCTTTGGTTCTTTTAAAAAATTATGAAATCTTAATAAATTTATTCTCTACTGCATTATACAAAGACTCTTTAAGGATCAGTTAGTTATATGATGGTAAATCTTTGTACACCAGAAACATGAACAAGACTTTATTTAACAGGTTAATTTATAGCTAAAAATATGATTTGAAAGGAGCCTTATCTACCTAATTCTGACTGGAAACAAGGAACCTTTATATAGTTTTAGAATATAATAACTTTTTTACTAATGCCAATCACTTATTGAAGTTTTACTGTGTACCAGATGCTTGCTTCATTATTTCTCACAACGGCACTATGAAATAAGAACTAATATTGTCCCAATTTTACAAATGAAGAAACTGAGATAAAGCATCTTAAGTAATTTGTCAGAGTTCTGGAGACAAAGGACTCAAATCTTGAGTCCTAAGCACAATACTATATACTAGTTTTACTGTACTGAGCTATGCTAAGTTCATTACACTGCCTAGATTTATGTAATTAGTGCCTGCAAAGCAACCCACAGGTTTTGGAAACTGGCAAAGAGGATACATTTCTTCCAAAATTATAACTGTAAGAAGGCACACTTCATGAAATTAATATTTGCATTGAACATAGAAGAGGTGTGGAAGCTGAAAGTACTGTTCAACTCTCCTGTATCTTGTGTTCTTTGAAACATACAGAGTCAGGAAGAGAGAAGATGGAAGAGAGAGAATTTGTGAAGGAATTTGTTATAATTTTGCTTTGGAAGGACAACCAGTAATCCTTCACTCTACATGGAATTCAGTTAGAGTTTTGGGGAGCTATATTGCTTCCCTGGGAAATATTTAGTTTGGCTTCATTATACAGAAAGTAGTTTTTAAGTACAACCCAGAAGAGATCAGCACCTAAATCCAGGGAAATTCAGGGGACTGCGTACGTCCACCCATGAATCCTAGCTGCCTCCTTAGCATGGGACAAAGAATGCAGCCTGACCCCCCAGTTGGCACTCACAAAATGGTAGCCAGGAGAGCAGGGGCTGGAAGCTTGAGGAAAGAAACATTTTCTTCTATGTTTTAATTTAAAAGGTAGAATGTGTTGATCTTGTTGTAGAATTCTCCCTGCTTTATTAATTTCTAATAGCTTTAAGTTTTCTATTATCTGAAAATGCAATTTTCCTATTCAGTCGTGTTTCTAAGCACAGGTATTACAATAGGAAGTGTTTCACTCTGAGGTTTGATTTGAACTTGACTGATCTGTCAAACGTAAAGTCTAGTAATCACAGAGCCAGTTTGGGTTTATGGTCTATACTTCATCTGCGTTCTCTCTTCACCTCTCTCTCCTATTCTTTTGCTACCTTAACCACTTTAGGAAGGGATCGTGGACTTTTGTAAGAGAAGACCAAGTGCAGACTCCAGGCTAATTGGTGACTGTCCTTGTGATGGTCATCAAAGATGACAGCTTTTCTGAAGTGAATCAAGAGTCCCCTGACACATACAGTTACTCCATAAGTGCAATGATGAAGTTTCTCTAACAGTCGTCTTTAGTCTCAAGTGAGGCTGCTCCCAGGCTACTCACACTCTTCAGGAAATAGGAATCCTAGTCCCTCATTCATGAATATTTATAATTGCTATCAGCCAATGAACATTTTATCCATTTTCTTGCCTTCTTCCAAGACAGTATCTTTGCCATTTTTTTAGATATAAATTTTTTAAAGTGTGAGAAACAATGTGTAGTGGTATATGAAAAACAGACTGCTTCTATTTATTTTTCCTCAGTACTGAGGAATCTAGATTGACGGTAGAACAAAGTATCTCTTCTTCTTTGTAGAGTTTACATACCTATTTGTATCTAGGGCAAGGGAAGAATCTTTTTACTGATTCCCAAAATAGACCTAGAGAGGTTTTCCTGTGAAATTGCTGTGGATAAAAATTGATATCTATGCACTGATAAAGACTCCTGGACAATAAATCCTCGATAATGGGACAACTTGCTTTCTCGCACGAATTCTGCTCAGCTTTGCCCTTTTTCTTTGCCACTTATCTTCGCAAATGATATCATTTCATCCTGTTCTTCCTCATGGATAGAGTTTTGGCCTCCTATTGTTAGACCTATTTTCTAGACATCATCTATACCTTACCCTGAAAAAGTATCTAAATATCATCTTGGTGGGAACTGTCAGGGTTAAGGTGAACTCAGTATGCCTTTCCATCTTCACCACCACCTGAGATGACTGGCTATTCATTTGACACCAGTTTGCCCTGTACTGTTCTCATGGTTCTTTGGGTATTTTTTAAGTACCCTATCATTTACTTGCTTCTACTTCGAAAGTGAGAGGACTGGAGTGAGGAACATTGTTTTTTCAAGTGCCCAAGAATTTTGCACAAATAATTTTATTTTAGATACATTAGTGACATTTTCCATATTACAGACATATAACTCACAAATGGAAGAACTGGAGTTCAAAGCTATGTCTGCTTGTCTCAAAGCTCTTGTTCTTTCTATGACATCAGGCAGCATTCTCTAATGAATGCACTAATCATTGTGGTCATGCTGCTTGTTAGTGCTTATGATATTTCTATAGCAAATACCAGACACTGGCTTTGTTTCATTTCAAGCATCAAGTTTAAGATAATCTAGGTTAATTTACAGAGTATGATATATCAGTTTTGGCAGGTAGTACGATGTGTGTTTCTTACTGCAACGCATAAATGTGCTAGACTTCACAGAAAATAAGATTCCAAAATAATGAATCATGGAACATTACATCAAAAACTAAGGATATACTGTATGGTGACTAACATAACATAATAAAAAATTATTATTAAAAAAAGGCAACTTATAAAAAAATAAGATTTGAAAGAATCTCTTCATTCATTCATTTATTTGACAACTATTTACTGAATGCATGCTTTATGTCAGACACTGGGAATGTATCTGTGAGCCTACCAGATAAAAATCCCTGTCTTTATGGGAGGCCTTATGAGAGAAGACATAAATGAATGAATAAATAAATATATTACGGTATATGCTGATAATTGCTTTTGAGAACAATAAAACAAAGAAAAAAATAAAATCATCTTAAGTAGTGGGGATCATGAAAGCCTTACTGAGGGTGTCAGTTTTTTTTTAATAAAGATTTTATTTGTCAGAGAGAGAGAGAGTGCACAAGCAGGGGGAGCGGCAGGCAGAGGGAGAAACAGGCTCCCCACTGAACAAGGAGCCCAATGTGGGATTCGATCTCAGGACCCTGGGATCATGACCTGAGTCAAAGGCAGATGCTTAACTTACTGAGCCACCAAGACATCTCTAAAGGGGTCATTTGAATAAAGACTTGGGAGAGGTGAGGAAGTAAGCCATGTGGACATTAGAGGGAAGACTGTTGCAGGCATCAGGAACAGCAAATAAAAGGACCTGCGGAAGGTGCCTGCTTGTAATGAGCCAGGGAGAAAGTTGTGTGTGATGAGGTCAGTCAGATGTATAACAGATTGTGTAAAGCCTTCAGGCCATTGTAATGACCTTGCCTTTTGCATTGAGGGAAGTGGGGAAGCCATTAGAGGGTTTTGAGCAGAAAAGTGACATGTTATAACTTATGTTTTGAAAGATCAGTCTAGCTGACATTTTGAGATGAGGTGAGAGTGGAAGCCACTTCAGTGGACACTACCATAAACAGGGCCAGGGATGTTGGTGGCTTTAGCCAGAGTGGCAGTAGTGGAGTTGCTAAGAAGATGCCAGATTCTGGTTATGTTTAGTCTTCTGATCACAGGATTTGGTGATAGGCTGGGAGTGGGTTTGAGAGAAAAGGATAAACATCAAAGATGATTCCAAAGACTTTGTCCCAAGTATGTCATTAACTGGCTGGAGAATATTGGAGGATGAATACGTTTAGTGGGATATGGGGGATAGAGGTGGAGGTCAAGATCATGAGTTTGTATATGTTAAGTTTGAGATGTTTATTACTCCTTTAAGTGGTGACATTGAGTAGACAATTGGATATATGAATCTAGAATTCAGGGGAGAGGTTCAGGCTGTGGGTATACATTTGGAATCATCCATACACGTCTATATCAGTAGTATTGATGAAATTGCTAAAGAATAAATTTAGACACAAAAGAGATGAGATTCAAGGACTAATTTCTAAGATGCTGTAACATTAAGAGGTTGGTAAGTTGAAAAGGACCAGCCAAGAAAACTTCACCGGAGAGGTCAGGGAGGTAGGAAAAAAATCGGCAGTGAATTGTGTCTGAATTTAATGCAGACAGTAGGTCAAAGAGGAGGAAATGATCAACTGTGTCAGATGCTGCTAATAGGTGAAGTAGGATGAGGGTTGGGAACTGACATTAGTCTTAGTGACCTAGAGTTCACTGATGACCTTAAGTGGACCACTTTCAGGAATTGTGGGGCAAAAAACTTTGGGGTGAGTTAAAGAGAGATAATGAGATGAACTGGAGATCAAAGATTATGGACAACAATAGAAATCACCAATATTATCATAACATACTACAGTATTGCAGCAAACTTTAAAGAAAGGTTTTATGTTCATCCTTTTTTGAAATGATGGCAATTATTAGGTCTTTTGGCAGATCTTGATATTGAACATTTCCTAAAGTAACAAATACATAGTTGACCCTGAACAACACAGGTTTGAACTGCACAGGTCTACTTACATGTGAATTTTTTACAGTATAGTACTGTAAGTGTATTTTCTCTTCTTTATGATTTTCTTAATAACATTTCTTTTCTCCAGCTTATTTTATTGTAAGAGTATAATATATAAGATATATAAAATACAAAATATGTGTTAACTTACTGTTTATCAGTTAGGCTTCCAATCAACAGTAGGCTATTAGTAGTTAAGTTTTTTGGGAGTCAAAAGTTATATGCAGATTTATATGGGAGGGTCAGTGCCCCGACCCCCATGTTGTTCAAGGGTCAGCTGTATTACTATATCAAATTTATGTTTTTAATAGTGATAACTGTGTTAATGTGATTAAATTTATTTTTAATCCTATGTTTTTTGTTTTACTCATTTGTAAACGTTTTTTTCTGAGGATCCATAGTATTAACTTGTCCTTATCAAAAGCTTGAATATCACCTCTGCTTTAGGATCACTGTTATGATTTTTATAGATTCTTGATTTTTCCTTCTACCCTTTATCACACTGCTCCTATTTCTACTCCTACCACTACCCCTTTTCTAATGGCACCCACAAAGTGGGACTCAAAAATTTTTTTCTATCCAATGCAGATTCTACATGACTCCATTCCACATTTCCCCCTTAAAATTTTGGTTTGAAATGTTATGAAGCGATGCTTGCAAAGTGAAATTAGCCTTCTAATAATTTTCAGAATGTCAGAGATGGTATATGTTCATAATATTTTGATCTAGTCAAATGTCTTATATTTCTCTTTTTCTTATAGGCTTTTATGAATGATTAAATCATATTTTCATGTTGCATGTTATCTGAGAAAAAATAATTCCAATTAGCAATTAGTTCTATGCTCTAAAACTTTTTGAAGTTCGTATCTACTTCTGCTTTGCTGTAGGGTTTTGATGAGGCAGTTTGAAAAATCCAATCAGACTTAGCTGGTATTTTCCATACAACATCTGGTCTGACAGCTAGATCTGTAGTCAAGCTTATAAATCAAAATAAAGCTGACTTGGAAGTGATGTAGAAATGCAGAAATGCCCCATGATTTTTGCAAAAGATGTGAGATCGTTTTTTATGTTAATGTAATAGAACTAAAAATGAACTGCTGTATTTTAAATTTTAAACATTTTCATTGTGAAAATGGTTTTATTGTATTCACTTTATGGAAAAGTAATCTGCTGAGAGAAGGCTGAGAGCTTTAGGAGGACAGAAATGTATTTAGGGAGTCTGCTAGAGGTGAATAAAAAGCTTTCTAAATGGCTAAGAGGGTCGACTCTTAAAGCTTACATATCTTGCTTGATGAGACTTAGGAAAGGAAATAATTATAAACTCAGCGTAGACTAGACCTAAGATGATGCCAGCTCATGCTTGGAAACCTGGACATAGGAATGTAGATGTGAAAAGTTTATCCAAGACTGGGGACTTGCCAAATGGCATTGGTAAACACGGGGCTAAGAAAGATAGCAGTTCGTGTGTATCAACAGAGTATTTTACCCCTGAATATCAATATGGATAGAAAGAAAAGTGAATCTAGAAAAAGGAAGGAAAATGGGCTAAGAAATTAGGAGCGCTCAAGATATTGGAGGTTACAATGAAGGAGAAGTAAATTCAATTACACTGAGAGTAGAAGATGGAGGGCTTTGGAACAAATAAATTCATAGAAAGTTAAACCTGGAACTACCTGTAGAAATCCTTAGTTCAATCACTTTGTTTTCTAGATGAATCAGAGAAGGTCAGTCTCTTTCCTTAGTTCTTGCAAATAACTAGGGGCAGAGCCCTTAGAATTCAGGAGACTGTACTCTCAATCTTTTTATGCTTTTTGTTCTCTTGACTCAATTGCCATGAAAGTGGAAAGAATGATAATCCTGACTCCTTTTAATAAAATAAATGAGTGTAAGAAAGATTTCATTATCTCCATTGAGCATGAAGATTGAAACAGGAATAAAAATAGAAATCCTATCTTGGCTTTTAGCTCAAAGAAAGAGTTCCTTCCCTAAGTATCAATCCAGGCAGCCACTGCAGGCTCTGGAACTTTTCTCTGAGAATGTCACCATATCACCGAAGATTTGGAAGTATGAAATTCTATAAAGAGGAAGAAGTTTAGAAAAGAATAAAAGGTTGTCAGAAAGATGGATCTGCTGCGTTAGGACACTGAGCTGACTTCTGCTGTAAGGCTCTGCAGAATTTTCTCAGATGCTCTCAGAGTTAGAACTGAAGACCTGAGGAGTCTGTGGTGTAATAGCATCAGGCCGTAGCAATTATGATTTTTTCAACATCTACCCTGTGGATACCAGGGCTCAGCAGGACCTGTGGAGTAATGCTGTGTGTAGTTAGGATAGAAGGGTGTATTGAAAGGCTGTAGTGAGGAGATAATTCATTTTTACTCTCTCTCCCTACCTCCAAAGAGAATCATAATGAATAGGACAAATTAAAGATATCTGGTCTATATGGGACACTTTCAGAAGCCTCCCACTTCTTCATTTATGCATCTTGAAAGCGATTTAAGCCTCAAATCTTGGCTCTCCTTATTTTAATTCCCTTCTCCCTTGTTTCACCACCCATGTCATGGAGGATCTCAAGAAGGAAGAGTATGAGAATCACAATTAGGGTAGTTTGCCCCAGGGGTAGCAGGATAGAGAGGGTTCCTTTGTCAAATTTGGCTCTGATGCTGGAACTTTAACATGTGTTATTGGCTCTGGGGATTATGTTCTGGTTCTGGCTGAGTGAAAGCTTGCTTTGCTTTTGTTTTCTGAAAGTATTTAATAAAATGGCAGGATTCGCTTACTTGCTTATTGAATTCTTTTGCCTGGGAAACATGCAAATTCTGAACCCAGCTGCACATTGTGACAAAGAGATAGCTAATAACCTGAGCTATATGCTATATTTTTTTCTAAAAGCTTTTTTATTTTTCTACAAGGGCAGAACTATCTATACAAAGTTAAGCCTTTTAGAGACTGGGTTTAAAACTGCTTTCTATTAATAGCTTTCAGAAGCTTTTCTAAATAACCTTGAGGTACAGACAGTTTTTCTTATAAGAAAGCAGGTGGAGAAAAAAAGATCTATGGTTTGTTAACCAACAAAAATTAAGTTGGTAAATCTACCTGTTTCAAATAAATCAGTTGGGCCAATTAGAACATTTATTTTCCTCCTTTGTCCTTTATTCAATCTTCACAAATGATACTAGATGCAAAACCAAATGTCAGACTCTAGTTTCATACAGTGCTCTCTCTATTTTTGGCAGCTTCTGCAAAATTTTTTCAGATGCTCTCAGAGTTAGAACTGGGGACCCCCTTCCTCCTGGGTACTGCCCCATGACCAGAATTACCAAAACTACTGAGAAAATAGCAAAATGTCATGTTCTGGTTTGCTGGAGAGAGTCCCTCCAGTCAGATAACAGAGATGAGGCACAAGTGGTTCCAAGAATTTGAAATCCTTCATCAACTGTGTCAGCAAAAATAATATAAGGACAGGTGATGCTCATATCAGTAGCTAAGAAATTCTTAAAACCTAGGGTTTTCAAATTGCAGAAGAGGAAGAACAATAGAAACTAAACAACTTGTGACAGAGCCCAGCTAGGCTGCCTAAGTCTTGTTCTTACTGACTGCAATTTCTAGGGGCTAGTTAGTTGTCATCCATCCATCCATCCATCCATCCATCCATCCCATCCATTCATCCATCCAAGCATCTTTTCATCTATCCATCACTTTATCCATCTATCCATTCATTCATTCATCAATATTTATCGAGTTTCAACTATGTATCAAGTGCTGTGAGAGGCAATGGGGAAACCTAGAATGAATAAATGCTCTGGAGCCAAACAGACATGTGCCTAAATCCTGGCTCCCTCAACTCCCTAGATGCATGGTCACATGCAAGATGATTAACTTTATTGTTAAACATCTGAGTTGGCATCTTCATCTGGAAAATAGAGATTGTCTTACCGCCTACATTACAGGGTGATTGTGAGAAAAAGATACTATGCATCTTTATAGAGTTCACTGGGCTTCACACATAGTGAATAATCAATGATCGACAAGTATTAGACACATGTTACAGTGCCTCAAAAAGTAACCATCATTTTTTTCTTATTCTCTGTTGATGATTTATGTATATAACATTTATTTTCCTGCTTCCATAGTACATGACTCAGAATAAAAATTGATCTTTTCAGAGAAACAACACTCGGAGAAAGATCACAAAAGATCAAAGGCATCTAGAAAGCATTTCTTTTCAGAGGCTAGCAGAAGCCTGTTATTTATCTTTTTGTTTACCATGTATTATATGATGAAGAATTTGGAAAGACATATAATACTGTATATATTAATGTGCTCCATTTTTTTCCAAAGCACATTTATACCTATTATCTTGATAATTTTCCTAATTGATATCAGAGCTCATTACTTCCATTTTGTATATGAGAAAACTATACTTAATTACATTGCAAGCCAATGGCAGAGCTTGGGCTAGAATGCATGGCTCCACATTTCTAGTCCAGTAGCTTCTCTAGTCTATTCTTTTTCTTTTTCTTTTTTTTTTAAGAGAGAGAGAGTGATCGAGAGTGTGAGTGAGGTGGGGAGGGGCTGAGGGAGACAGAGAGAGAATCTCAAGCAGGCTTCACACCCAGTGGGGCTTGATTTCATGACCCTGAGATTATGCCTATCCTGAAATCAAGAGTCGGAAGCTTAACTGACTGAGCCACCCAGGTGCCTCAGGGGCTTCCTTTAATAATCAGCCTTTTGTCAAGAAACAACAATTGTTGGAGAGGATGTGGAGAAAGGGGATTCCTCCTACATTGTTGGTGGGAATGCAAG